>NC_088367.1:6572853-6615353 GCF_034508935.2 Berghia stephanieae | reverse complement strand
GAAAATTTACATTATATATATATATATATATATATATATATATATATATATATATATATATATATATATATATATATATATATATAATATATATATATATATATATATAAAGCAAACCCATCATAAGGCCCATTGAAATTATATCGAGTTTATCCTATGTTTCTGTAGCATCAAACACAGAAAATAACGATTGCTTGGTACCCCTTTGATCGGACGAAACTCTACTGCATAGTACTTCCCAACTGATCTATCATTCCTAGCTACCCAATCAATACGGGCTGGATTGAGGGGTCTGAAAAAGTAAATAAAAGTTAGTGTCTTTCTCAAGGAAAAAAGGAAGAAAATAAACCCTAATCCATTGTTAACTAGTCGGAATGCAATACAAATATCTGAATCTGAATCTGAATCTGAATTGCACTCGAAGATTTCTTCCCCATAGGCTGGAGAATGTTGAGTCCTTGGAAAAGGCTCTTTACGCGCATTCTCTCACCTCACCATACTCAGGTGTAAAATGATACAAATTCCATGAACGAATAAAGATAATTCATCAAACAAGATGTCTGATGTCAATAGGAATCACCCATGTTGTCACAGTGAGCGAATGGGGGTTGATAATCTTTCCAAGGAAAAAAAAAAGAAGCAAAAGTGCTTAAAACAAGAAAAAACAAAACAAAACAAAAAAAAAAAAACCCCAATAAAACAATAAGACAAAATAAAACAAACCGCCCCCCCCCCCCCCAAAAAAAAAATAAAAACAAACAAAAAACCCCCGACTCTACCAGTACAAACAAATAACAAAAAAAAACAACCCAAAACAAAACAAAAACACATGCAAACGAATAAACAAAAACAAAACAAAGACAAAATAAAAACGAAAAAAAAAGGAAAGAAAAAAAATTAAAAAACAAAACAAAAACGAAAAATACAAAAAAAAAAAACAAACCCCAAACCCCCCCCCCCCCCCAAAAAAAAAAAACCCCAAAAAAACACGAATAGTCATAATAATATTTTTTTAGAAAAAAAGGCAAGCTTTCACATGAAGTGCAACCGCACTATGAAGTGCAACCGCACTTATTGAAAATGTCTGTCTGTAATAAAATGGTTGACCTTGGCCCCATGAGTGAAGCAGGTCGTGTACTTGACAGTCAAATGGAGCACTTGCTCAAATTCAATTAAAATATATTTCGTCTCTTTTACTGAGAAAAACTGGCGACTTTTTCTAAAGAATATCAATTGGACGGAGAGAGAAAGATAGAAAGGACGAGGGAGAGAGAGAGAGAGAGAGAGAGAGAGAGAGAGAGAGAGAGAGAGAGAGAGAGAGAGAGAGAGAGAGAGAGAGAGAGGGGGGGGCGATGTACATTTTGTTAGTTTCTCTTTTTTTTGATTCTGAACATAGAAAAAAAACCAACATCTGCTGTCCAGAGGGCTCTCTTGGGAAGTGGCCCCTTTTCCATTCTGGCCACATGACCCAGCCAACGCCATCTTCTTCTATCTATTTGGCTTTCAATGCTAGTGCAGTCAGCTTTCTTTAATAGATCCACTGTTCTTATTTTTGTAGGCCAAAATAAATTAAAAATTATTTTTAGACACTTGTTTAAAAAAATTTCTAGTTTCTGTGTTAAGGAGGATGTCATTTCCCAGCCTTTTACTTCCACCGAGCAGTATGTACACTTAATATATTCCTTTTGTATATTTTCAGCTTTGTCTTTCTCATAATTTGCTTTGATTTCCAAAAGTTTTTCAGCATGCCGAAAGCCTCGTTTGCCTTTTGAATAAACTGACCCTCAGGCAAAAACTCCCTCTCTCTCTCTCTCTCTCTCTCTCTCTCTCTCTCTCTCTCTCTCTCTCTCCAAAAAAAGAGCTTTTATATAGCGCAGTATCCACTAAACGTGCTCAAAGCGCTTTTCAAAGTCCCCCTGCTGACAAGAGAAATACGTAACATAAAGAACGAGATATGAAGCCTGTTCGGCGATCATACAATTTTTTTCAGACAGAGACAACAGGGCTAACGGCCAGGTACTCATTTTGCACCTGGATAAGGTGAGAGAATGTGAGTAAAGAGTCTTTTCCAAGGTTTCAACTATGCGCCGAGCGAGGCTCGAACCCAGAACCTTCAGATCTGAAAACGAGTGTCATACCACTAGACCACATAGCCACACCTGGTACTTCTCGAAGTCCCAGGTTTGAGAGTCTTTGCCAAGACGAGCTATTTTCATAGATCGATATAATTTGAAGGAAGAGTTTCCTGCCCAAAATTCAAAATACGTTTCTTTTTTTCTTTCTCATCCTTCTCCTCCTCCTCCTCCTCTTCCTCCTCCTCCTTCTTCTTCTTCTTCTTCTTCTTCTTCTTCTTCTTCTTCTTCTTCTTCTTCTTTTCTCTTCTTCTTCTTCTTCTTCTTCTTCTTCTTCTTCTTCTTCTTCTTCTTCTTCTTCTTCTTCTTCTTCTTCTTCTTCTTCTTCTTCTTCTTCTTCTTCTTCTTTCTTCTTCTTCTTCTTCTTCTTCTTCTTCTTCTTCTTCTCTCTTCCTCTCCTCCTCCTCCTCCTCCTCTTCTTCTTCTTCTTCTTCTTCTTCTTCTTCTTCTTCTTCTTCTTCTTCTTCTTCTTCTTCTTCTCCTCTTCCTCTCCTCCTCCTCTTCTTCTTCTTCTTCTTCCTCCTCCTCCTCCTCCTCCTCCTCCTCCTCCTCCTTCTTCTTCTTCTTCTTCTTCTTCTTCTTCTTCTTCTTCTCCTCTTCCTCTCCTCCTCCTCTTCTTCTTCTTCTTCTTCCTCCTCCTCCTCCTCCTCCTCCTCCTCCTTCTTCTACTTCTTCTTCTTCTCCCTCAAGGCCAATCCTTGTTGACCGTATCCTCCAAACATCCCGACGGAATTCAATACGTCACCCAATCATTGTTAGCCCTCCGGAGGAATGGCTACTTCCAAGGAGTTTTGAACTGGAAGAGTGAAAGGTGCAACGTACAAGAAATGAAGTGAATAAGAAATTGTCAGTAGACAACAGAGAATAAAAATTTCGTGGCGGCGAGGGGGGCTCGAACCCGCGACCTTACTGTTACGACAACTCTCATCTCCACCCGTGATCGATCCCGGTTCCTTTGATCGTAAAGCGAGTGCTGTACCTACTAAGTTATCGGACCTCCAAATAAGATTACATTAGATTATGACACACCTATTCAGAGAAAGGTCGTCACGCTTGAGTGGCTGCCAGCTCATTCTGAAACACTTACTTGTGTTATTTTGTTTCATTTACATCCTTGCAGCTGTTTGTCATTATGGACAGAAAGGATGGGGGGGGGGGGGGGGGGGGGGTGTTATATTTTTGCACTTGACAATGATAAAGGTTTAGTTCTTGCGGCTATGTGGTCGAGTGGTATGACTGACTCTCGCCTTCGGATTGGAAGGTCCTGGGTTCGAGTCCGACCGGCGCATAGTTGAGTCCTTGAAAAATGCTCTTTACTCATATTCTCTCACCGTACTCAGGTGTAAAATGAGTACTTGACCATTAACGGCGGTGTCTCTGTCCATAAAAAATAATTATGTAATATCGCCTAACATGCGTCATGTCTCGTCCTCCATGTTAAGTGTTGCTTTTGGACAGGGACTCGTGTAAAGCGCCTTGCGCTAGGATATTGGATATTGCGCTATATTAAAGCTCAAGTTTTTATATTTAAATTCTTTGTAATCGCCGCCCTATCTCCCATTTGCATCCTGTTTTCGGACCCCATTCAACTCTTCAAGGCAGATGGTTAACTGTCGTACTCTGGAAAAACCATATTTAGAAATTTGGCCAGAAAACTCGTCCTTCAAATATCGATCGACTCTCACTTTGGCAAAAACTCTCAAACCTGGGACTTCACGAAGTCTTTCTTAAAATCCCAGGTTTGAGAGTTTTTGCCAAGATGAGGGTCATTCAAATCGATCGATATTTGAAGGACGAGTTTTCTGGCCAAATTTTAAAATATGTTTTTTTTTTATAGAGTAGGGCAGTTTAGTTGGAGAGGCAGGTTATTCAACAACATGCAAGTCTTTGTGTTGGGGTCATTCACTCTATATAATTGTCAAACTCCAGTAAAAACTCGCATTTTAAACTTTGGCCAGAAAACTCGTCCTTCAAATATCCATCGATCTAAATGACCCTCACCTTCGCAAAAAACTCTCAAACCTGGGACTTCTCGAAGTCTTCCTTAATATCCCATGTTTGAGAGTTTTTGCCAAACCTTAAAATCCCAGGTTTGAGAGTTTTTTGCCAAGATGAAGGTCATTTAAATCGATCGGTATTTGAAGGACGAGTTTTCTGGCCAAATTTTTAAAATGTTTTTTTTCCCCTAGAGTATGGCAGTTTAGTTGGAGAGGCAGGTTATTCAACAACATGCAAGTCTTTGTGTTGGGGTCATTAACTAGTTAATTGGCGTACTCCAGAAAAACTGGCATTTTAAACTTTGGCCAGAAAACTCGTCCATCGAACTAAATGACCCTCACCTTGACAAAAACTCTCAAACCTGGGACTTCGCGAAGTCTTGATTAAAGTCCCAGGTTTGAGAGATTTTGCCAGGATGAGGGTCATTTAAATAGATCGATATTTGAAGGACGAGAATTCTGGCCATTTTTAAAAATACAAGTTTTTCCAGAGTAAAGGACTACGGTCATCTGTTTCACAAGTGGTTTGTACGCGAGATGCCTTGTGGGTTTTTCATCCTGACAGTTACAATGCTACAGGTTGTCTTGAGAGTTAGAAAAATAAAAAACAAAACAAAACAAAACAAAACAAAAACAAAAACAAAACAAAACAAACCAAAAACGAAACATAGAAACGTGCACAAAATATGTGCAAGTCTGATCACCGAACACAATACGCTTCAACAGTTATGTCGTCACTTACCTCGTAATGACGCATGGTAATTTAGGAACTGGCTCTAAACTATCGGAACAATGGCGGACGCCCTTATGAAATATTTCTCCGACAAGCATAAAAGTGTACCCAGAGGAGAAAAACATTATAAATATGATCATGTTTTAACTTTTATACATTCTGATCACAAGACATATGAAACGTTCTAGCCAGCATGAAGAATAAAAAGTACCGATTTTCTTTGTTTAGAACCACAATGGCCGCCGTTACTGGGCGACGTGACATCAGACTATTGAATCCAATTATGGGCTTGATTTGACGTTGTTGTGATGGGGTAGATTTTGTGCGGCTATGTGGTCTTGTGGTATGACACTCGCTTTCGGATCGGAAGGTCCTGGGTTTGAGCCTCCCTCGTCGCATATTTGAGTCCTTGGAAAAGACTTTTTACTCACTTTCCCTCGCCGTACTCAAGTGTAAAATGATTACCTGGCCGTTAGTTAACATCGATGTCTCTGTCCGAAAAAAAATGTTAAATCGCCTAACAGGTGTCATGTCCCGTCCTTCCTGTTAAGTGTTGCTGCTGTTGGCATGGAAACGCTTATAAGGCGCTCTGAGCACGTTTAGTGGATATTGCGCTATATAGATAGTATGCGCATGGCCAAGAAGCTCATAACATTGCCATCCGGAAGTATAACGCGAAGTCCCAGGTTTGAGAGGTTTTTGTTTGTTGCCAAGATGAGGTCATTTAAATCGATCGATATTTGAAGGACGAGTTTTCTGGCCAAATTTCAAAATATGAGTTTTTCCAGAGTACGGGAGAACTAATACTGGGCTTAGAATAGACTTTGGGGGTCCATATAGCTCAGTTGGTAGAGCACTCACTTCACACGTAAAGGGACCGAGATCGATTCCGGGTGCAGTCGAGATATTTTTTCTGACCTTTCTCCCCCCCCCCTCCCGCCTCCCCTTGCCCACCCATTACTGATATTGTAGCTAGATCTCTTGGATATGACGGAAAGTACTTTGTCATAGACTAGCACCCTATCCAAAGGATAGCAAACAATTGCTATTGTCCGTTTCACGCTATAGAAACCGGGATAAACTCCGGCTCTATGGCCCCTAATGGCTCTAAGGGACTATTTATAGAATAGACTTTCCGGGATATTTTAGAATTAATATTTAACTAATCTCTTCATTTTACTTGTCAATTCATTCGATTTTATTTTCCTTTTACTGTATTGTGATGACAATCAGTGCTAAACATACACAAACATGGGCTTTTATGGTAAAAAATGTTGAGCTTTTATACAGCGCAATAGAAAGAATGACACACACACACACACACAAACACACACACACACACACACACACAGACGACAGTGGGAAATGTATTTATTTAACCCTTTCACTGCCGGACTCGGGAAAAAAATTCAGAAAAGTGAGTGGAGAAGTATGAAGAAGTATGGAGAAGAACACAGCAGAAACCAGTGGGAGAGGAAATAGGAAGAAGACGATGGAGGTGGATTGGACACACGCTTAGAAAGAATGACTCCACTATAACAAAGAAAGTATTGGACTGGAACCCTCAAGGCAGAAGATCAAGGGGAAGGCCACGAGGAACATGGAGAAGAATTAAAGAAGCTGATATACAGAGAAGTGGTAAGACCTGGAATGAGATAAAAAAGTTAGCTCGGGATAGAGAAGGATGGAAACTGTTTGTCTGTGGCCTATACCCTGACCCAGGGTGAAAAAGGCAATGATGATGATGATGAATATCCACTAAACGTGTTCAAGATGCTTTACAACGGGTCCTTGATAACAACAACACGTAGCACGAGACATGGCCCGGTTAGACGTTTTTACATTTTTTTCCGACAGAGAAAAAAAAACCCGCTGTAAACGGCCAGATACTCATTTTACACCTGAGTACGGTGAAAATGTGAGTAAAGAACATTTTTCCCCAAGAAACTCAACTATTCGCTGAACAAGGCTCGAACCCAGGGCCTTCCTATCCGAAAGCGAGTGTCATACCACAAGACCACATCGTTGCACAACGATACCTGTGCTTAGGATAGACTTTGCGTGCTTTTAACAATCTTCTTCTTCTTCTTCTTCTTCTTCTTCTTCTTCTTCTTCTTCAAGTACCAAGTCTGTGCCAGACATCGGTGATCATGGTACGCCATTCATCTCTCTGATCAGATAACCTCAGAAACCTAATATTACTCTTCTCTTTCTTTGTCACCCAACTGTTCAAACTATGCAAGTATGTGACCCCTCACCTCTAAACGGTATTAAGTCGGGATGATTAAGATGCCGAAAACTGAATTTATAGCCAGAAAATTCAGACTCGTTGAGTTTGTATGTTTTATTGAGGAGAATGAATATCATAATTTAGTATGCTGAATAGCAATAATTCATATTTTTTTACCAGTTTAGCTTCAATTTGACTTTTTGGCATCTGATTCATCCCGATATAATACCATTTTGAGACGATGGGTCACATATGTTTTTCTTGGTCTACCTTTACTCTTTTTTTACCTTCAATCTTTCCTGTGAGAGCAAGGTGTTCAATACATTTATGGGTTTTAACAATAATAATTAATATTTAATCTCCTCATTCTTACTTGTCAATTTCTTTGATATTATATTTTACCTGTGCTGCGATTGCATGACAATCAATGCTAAATATAGACACACACACATGTGTTTGTCTATGATAAGAGATTATAAGACATTGTTCAATCTGCCCCATAGACATGTAAGAATTTATCCTGCGTTTATTTTGTGCTTAAGATAAGACATTTCCAAATTGTCCTTTAAAGCCCCACAAGAATGATGAGGTGACACAAGAACAGCTGAGGTCGAAAGTTTTCCAGTGATAAGACTTCAGGGAACACCTCGGACTTTTAAAATCGTGACAGTCGTCATTTGCTTCATGGCTGTCTTTGCAAATTAGATTCAATAGATAGTATGCAGATGACGTCACTCAGGCCTTTGTTATTGTTTTTGCCATCCGCGTTTGTGAGTTGTTCTCACTAAACTGTATTAACCAGACTTTAAAAGTTCATGGTTACACAGAGTTTGTGTGTTGGTCCGTTATACTTCCGGATGGCATGTTGTGAACTCCTTGCCCAAGCGCATTCTATCTATAGTCTGATGTCACGTTCGCCCAGTAACGAGCAGCTTGGTTCTAAACAAAGAAAATCGTTACTTTTTATTCTTCGTGCTGGCTAGAACTTTTACACATGTCATGTGATCAGAATGTATAAAAATCAAAACATGATCAGATTTATAATGTTTTCCTTCTCTGGATACACTTTTATGCTCGTCGGAGAAATATTTCATAAGGGCGTCCGCCATTGTTCCGATAGTTTAGAACCAGTTACTAAGTTACTATGCGTCATTAGGAAGGAAGTGACGTTACGACTGTTGAAGCCCATTGGCGGTATAAAAACAATAACAATGATCAGAGAGAGGTCGATTTCACTCTCGTTATTGTTTATAAACATCCAACCACGCTTGTCCGAACACGTTTGAAGATGTGTCACAAATTATCTGTTTTGATTGGTCAAAAATCAATTGGTTAATTCATTGGAACGTTTTGAATGGGAGCAATCTATATTCAGGTTTTCGTCCAACCGAGTCATCGATCACATGATATGTTGCAGTCTTAGGATTGGACATTTCTTTATAAATGTAAACACGCTGTTTTGTTTATGAAGATTGTAAACATACACATGTGTCAAGCTGAACAAATAAATGACCAATTGTGATATTGGATTGTTCAAAAACTGTGAACACTTTTCACTATGTAGGTCACTTTGACCACATTTTGCAATGTGACCAATGACCCCGAGCACAAGGAAAGGTAATAGAGATCAAACCCATTTCCAATGACCATCCTCTTAAACGCTTTATTTTCGTTTTCAAGCATTGCGATCTCAATACTCTTCGACAGTCGTAACGTCACTTCCTTCCTAATGACGCATGGTAACTTAGCAACACTGGCTCTAAACTATCGGAACAATGGCGGACGCCCGTATGAAATATTTCTCCGGCGAGCATAAAAGCGTATCCAAAGGAAAAAAAATCCATAAATTTGATCATGTGTTGACTTTTACAAATTGTGGTCACAAGACATATGAAAAGTTCTTGCCAGTTTGAAGAATAAAAAGTAATGATTTTTTTTGTTTAGAACCAAGATGGCCGCCATTGCTGGGCGGCGTGACATCAGACTATTGAATCCAATTTGAAGCTCCATTAAATCGCTCCAAAGTCTCTCATACTCTAGCCACATTTCAAGAATGATATTTTTAACTTCTTTAATTTAATTTTTGATGGTGTCTTCTATTGTTCCTCAAAGTACACTATCCAATCAATTTCAATTTCCATGTGCTCGGGGTCACAGGTCACAATGCAAGTTGTGTTGAAAATGACCTACATTGTGAAACGTGTTCACAGTTTGAGAAAGAAATATCCAACTTCACAATTGGTCATTTTGATCAGCTTGACACATGTGTATGTTTACAACTTTCGTAAACAATGCAGCGTGTTTACATTTATTGAGAAATGGCCAATCGTTGTACAGCAACAAATCATGTGATTGGTGACTAGGTTGGACAAAATATAGATAGAATGCGCTTGGCCAATGAGTTCACAACATTGCCATCCGGAAGTATAACGGACCAACACACAAACTCTGTGTAACCATGAACTTTTATAGTCTGGTTAATACAGTTTAGTGAGAACAACTCACAAACGCGGATGGCAAAAACAATAACAAAGGCCTGAGTGACGTAATCTGCATACTATCTATTGACTATAGATAGTTCGAAGATGACGTCACTCAGGTCTTTGCTATTGTTTTTTGCCATCCGCGTTTATGAGTAGTTCTCACTAAACTGTATTAACCAGACTATAGATAGTATGCAGATGACGTCACTCAGGCCTTTGTTATTGTTTTTGCCATCCGCGTTTGTGAGTTGTTCTCACTAAACTGTATTAACCAGACTATAAAAGTTCATGGTTACACAGAGTTTGTGTGTTGGTCCGTTATACTTCCGGATGGCAATGTTGTGAACTCCTTGGCCAAGCGCATTCTATCTATAAACGTTCATGGTTACACAAAGTTGTGTGTGTTGGCCAGTTATACTTGTTGTGAACTTCTTAGACAAGTGCATACTATTTGCAGATAGTATGCGCTTGGCTAAGAAGCTCACAACATTGCTATCCGGAAGTATAACGGACCAATACACAAAACTGTGTGTATCCATGAACTTTTATAGTCTGGTTAATACAGTTTAGTGAGAACAACTCATAAACGCGGATGGCAAAAAACAATAACAAAGTCTGAGTGACGTCATCTGCATACTATCTATAGATCTTTCCCATTGATGTTGATCTATCACAGTCAATATCATTACTTCTTTTTCTCTCCCCCTTGAACATTGTTCAGATGTCGTTGTTCTTATTTGTGCTTGTGAACGAAAGAGTCTATTTATAGAAACAACGTCATACACCAAACAGCAACAACTCACGAGGGTTAAGGTGACCAATAACAGATAAGAGCGAGTCGATCCGGACTTTCTGATTGGACGACAACAGTTCACAAGTTTTTAAAATGGGTCAAACCAATCAATCAAACGGTATAATGGCATTCTAAAAATAGCACAGTCTCCCCGTGTGTTTGTTTACACGAAAACCGATCACGATAGATGACACATTATTTTGTATCAATCTAGATTTAGGTACTACAATATTGAACCTTTATTTTGAAAAAGATTTATCATTCAATAAATGTTCAATATCACAATAAATGACACCGCAAGACGCACTGCAACAAAACCTCCTCCTTCTCCTCTTCCTCCTCCTCCCCTCTCCTCCCTCCTCCACTCCTCTCTCTCTCTCTCTCCTTCTTCTTCTCTCTTCTTCCTCTTCTCTCTCCTTCTTCTTCCTTCTTCTTCTTTCTCTTCTTCTTCTTCTTCTTCTTCTTCTTCTTCTTCTTCTTCTTCTTCTTCTTCTTCTTCTTTCTTCTTCTTCTTCTTCTTCTTCTTCTTCTTCTTCCTCTTCTTCTTCTTCTTCTTCTTCTTCTTCTTCTTCTTCTTCTTCTTCTTCTTCTTCTTCTTCTTCTTCTTCTTCTTCTTCTTCTTCTTCTCCTTCTTCGTCCTCTTCATCATCATCTTCTTCTTCTTCTTTCTCTTCTTTATGACAGGTCTTTGTTTGACGCAGCCTTTCAAAACAGCCCGACAGAACTCCCTTCTGGTTCCCAATCGTACTTTGCATCTGCCTCTGTGGTTGCGATCCCCATCCAGTCCGCTATGTCTTGAGACCACTCTCTCCTTGGCCTCGCTCTGCTCAGCGTTCCCTCGAAGACACACTCCATGCAAAGGATTTCTATTTAGGCTTGTCTTTGATGTGATCAAACTATGAAAGCTTCCGTTTTTTGATGGTTCAAGTCCAAGTTCAACGTCTTTATCTGAAAAAGACGAATTGCCTATCACTTCAGATTCTATACAATTATGTGGCGACTTTCTCCATTATTGTGTTATTGAGTTGAAAGATAAATGTTTAATAATTGACCAAATTTGTTGTTGTTGGTAACATCTAGGATTTCTGGTGGGAGAGTGCTCCATTCCTTGATGGTTCTAGGGAAGACACTGTTTTTATATGTGTTGTCTCTGTGTGTTGGAATTGTGAACTTACTACTATAACAATTTCTTGTGAATGTACATAGAGGGCAGGGAGGTACATACTGGGTCTTCTGTACTCCAATATCTTTTTTCCAACATGCTTTCTGTCTTTGTCTTGGAATGAGATTACTTGGCCTGGTCCTGGCCGGATACTCTGGCTGAGAGGGAAACAGTCAAATGTGTAGTTAGTTTTGGGAGATGATAGTTTCTCCCTTGTAAATCATCTCTCTGTTATTTATTGTATTATTTATCCTTTTACATATGTATGAGTTGTAAACAGTTGAGTGTGTTCCTCTTGACGGGGACCTGTGCTTGTGTGTGGATGATACTTTTAGGTTATCTCAAACTAAGTACTTTGATAGTGTGCTCTTGGAATCTACACGTGTTTCTTATTTGAACCAATTCCCCCTTGTTTCACATTTTCTTAGGTGCTTTAATTATAATTCTGAAACTTTTGACTATCCCATTTTCTTCCTTTACTGGCGCTGATATGACCTAAATGTGTTGCAATGGCCGTAAAACCCTTTAAAAAAAACAACAAAAAAACAAACAAATACTGTGGTAGAGTTACTGCTGTTTTGTTGGAATGTACTGTTCTGTGGAGAAGTTGGCGGCGTTTTTCTCTCCGTCTACTCTCCAGTGTTTTCATGTTGACATGACGAGCTGTCAATCTTTGAAGCCTTGTCTCTACTCTACCTTCAGATAATATGTGATGCATCAAAAACAAACCGGTATCACTCTGTGTTTGCATGACAATCAGTGCTAAATTTAGACATCCACAGGTGATGAAATATTATACGATTCTTTCATTCTTGCTTTTTTGAATCCCGGATGTGTTCTCCACCGTGTTGGGAAAAAGTTCGAATTCCAAAACACAAGAATGTAAGAAAGCATTTGTTCTACCCCTTAATCGATTTCTATTTCGTCATCTTTGAATAAAAGACATATTTAAATAATACTTCTTTTTAAAGAATCAGATTTTTAGTGAAATTTACGCTTGATAATCTGACGTCATAAATTATTATTGTAATCTTGATATCATTACGCGTTACTATTTAGTGGTTTACTACACCTATTAACTTTCTCCTTACCAGCTATTTCCAGAAAATACCAAAAACTTCATACTCGCCCAACACGAAAATAGATTTTCCAAACAGATTAGCAACGAGTATATTCCATATTTTGTTCATAAAACTGAGCTCTGCAACACAGTGTCGAGTTTTTTTTAATGGCTATAACTATAACAAAATGAAAACAGAATAACAAAAGTGTTGGCTGCATCGTAACGAATGTGACGATTTTCCTATGGGTGGTGAGGAGAGGGTTAATGTGGTTTCTTAGAAGGATGTTAAAAATCTCATGGACAGAGAAGAAAACTAATGAAGAAGTATTAGAGCAAGCTGAAACTATAAGGTTATTAATTCGTACAATAAGAAAAAGACAAATGCTATTTTTAGGGCACCTGAATCGACTTAAATGTATTGAACATCTTGCTCTCACAGGAAAGATAGAAGGTACAAAGAGTAAAGGTAGACCAAGAAAAACATATTTGAATAGTTTGAACAGCTGGGTGACAAAGAAAGAGAAGAGTATTATTAGTTTTCTGAGGTTATCTGATCAGAGAGATGAATGGCGTACCATGATCACCGATGTCTGGCACAGACTTGGTACTTGAAGAAGAAGTGTGCTATGTGGTCTAGCAGTATGACACTCGCTTTCGGATCGGAAGGTCCTGGGTTCGAGCCTAGCGCTCGGCGCATAGTTGAGTCCTTGGAAAAGGCTCTTTACTCACATTCTCTCACCGTACTCAGGTGTAAAATGAGTACCTGGCCGTTAACAGCGTTGTCTTTGTCCGAAAAATTGTAATATCGCCTAACAGGCGGCATGTCCAGTCCTACATGTTAAATGTTGCTGTTGACCAGGGACCCGTTGTAAAGCGCTTTGAGCACTTTTAGTGGATCTTGCGCTATATAAAAGCTCAATTAAAATAAGAATTTAGGGAGAGGGGTGGAATGATATGATATTGTCATACCCCTGCAGACTATAATATGTCAATGGAAGGATTTAGCATATATTTATTTTCACCAAGATAAGGAATTTCCAATTAAAAAAAAAATCCCCACATGAAATATTAGGTAATATGACAGCAACTCAGATCGAGAGTTTTTTTTCAGCGATAGAACGGCAGGGGGATACCTGGGACTTTAAATACTAGGAAGTCAAGGGTGGGGTGTGGGGGGGGGGGGGGAGTGGGTTGGGGACTTTCAATGTCTCTAACAAAGTTGAGCTTTAGTATAACGCAATATCCAGTAAACATGCTTTAAAAAAAAATTGAGCTTTATATAGTGCAATATCCACTAAATGTGCTCAAAGCGCTTTACAAGGGATCCCTGGCCAACAGCAACATTTAAGATATAGGACGAGACATGAGGCCTGTCACGCGAAATAACATTTTTTTTTCGGACAGATACAACGCTGAGTACAGTGGCCTTCAACAGGGTGGGTCTCTGTCCGAAAAGAAAGTTTGTAATATCGCCTAACAGGCGTCATGTCACGACCTACATGTCTATGTAAGTGTTGCTGCTGGCTTTGAGCATATTTAGTGGAAATTGCGATATACAAAAGCTCGAGTCTTTTAAAAGTATGATATACTGCTCTTGTTTGTGTTTTTCAACTGTGGCTTTGTATCTATTTTCCAACAATATTCTACACCTTTTTATATTTCACTTTCTATACTACATTACACAGTTCCTCCCCGCCTCCCCTCTTTTCACTCTATTTTAATTCGTGCTCCCTTACAAAGTAGCATACTACCTGCCAACCAATGTTTTTTAAAATTCATCTTAACAACCACATCATCTCATTCATCTGTAGTGTTTCATTCATCCTGTTTGTTGATAAAGGGAAAATTGGAAACGTCCATTCTATCTGTTTTCGTAATTAAATTGAAGCTTACATTCAATTTCACGTTGTTATTTATTTCTTCGAGCTTCGAGCAGCAACATTTTTTAAAAAAATTAAAAATTTGAGCTTTTATATAGAGCAATATCCACTAAATGTGCTCAAAGCGCTTTGCAAGGGGTCCCTGGTCAACAGCAACATTTAACATGTAGGATGGGACATGACGCCTTTTAGGCGATATTACAATTTTTCGGACAGAGACAACGCTGTTAACGGCCAGGTTCTCATTTTACACCTGAGTATTGTGAGAGAATTTGAGTACAGAGCCTTTTCCAAGGACTCAACTATGCGCCGAGCTCGAGGCTCGAACCCAGGACCTTCCGATCCCAAAGCGAGTGTCATACCACTAGACCACATACCCGCCCATTTACATTAACATTTATAAAACACTCCATTCGTCAATCGGAGTGTTTAAGAATGTTCATTGAACCATGACAGGGGAATCCCCTAATAACTTATTTTTATAATTACTGTACGGCGAGGTGGTCTAGTGGTATGACAGTCGCCATAGGATCGGACGGTCCTTGGTTCGAGTCTCGAGCGGCGCATAGTTGAGTCCTTGGAAAAGGCACTTTACTCACGTTCTCTCATCGTACTCAGGTGTAAAATGAGTACCTGGCCGTTAACAGGGTGGTCTCTGTCCGAAAATGTTTTTGTAATTTCGCCTAACAGGCGTCAGTCATGTCTCGTCCTACATGTTTATGTAAATGTTGCTATTGGCTTGGGACCTCTTGTAAAGCGCGTTGAACATGTTTAGTGGTTATCATTGCGCTATATAAAAGCTCAAGTTACAAATATATAATATACTGCGCTTGCTGGTGTCTTTCAGCTGTGACTTTGTGGCCTTATGGCATGAGGGGGCGACACCCAACATTATACCGTTTCTAGACGACTGGTCACAAATTGAGCTTATATAGCGCAATATCCACTAAATGTGCTCAAAGCGCTTTACAAGGGGTCCCTGGTCAACAGCAAAATTTAACATGTAGGACGGGACATGACGCCTGTTAGGCGATATTACCATTTTTTCGGACTAAGACAAAGCTGTTAACGGCCAGGTACTCATTTTGCACCTGAGTACGGTGATAGAATGTGAGTAAAGAGCCTTTTCCAAGGACTCGACTATGCGCCAATGTATTTGATTAATCAACCTTTAAATATCACGTGTTGCCACCTGGTTTACTTCATATCGACGTGCATTTATTTACAGGTCTGTTAACCCAAATCATTCTGGGCCCATCCAATGTTGTACTTGGAATATTAATCAAACCAAAGCAAAATATTGTCCATTACAACAATGTTAAAACAGGCCCGTGATTGTGTTTGACTATCAGACCTGCAAATATATGCACGTCGCTCCATATGCTACTGTTTTTACTCAAGAGGTCATAGTGATGCTCAGCGTTTCGTTAAAAAACTCATAAGATCCACCAGCCGGATATATAACGGACCAACACACAAAACTATGTGTAACCTGAAACGTTTATAGACAGAACGAAGATGACGTCACTCAGGTCTTTGTTATTGTTTTTTGCCATCTGCGTTTATGAGTAGTTCTCACTAAACTGTATTAACCGGACTATACAAGTTCATGGTTACACATAGTTTTGTGTGTTGGTCCGTTATACTTCCGGATGGCAATGTTGTGAACTTCTTAGCCAAGCGCATACTATCTATAGTCTGGTTAATACAATTTAGTGAGAACTACTCATAAAATTGGCTGGCTGAATACAATAACAAAGAGTTGAATGACGTCAATTTCGTTTTATATATAATATATTTTAGGAAACTTTTTGATTTTATATTTTGTTTGTTTTTAAGGGTTGCAACACATTAAGGTCTGCGCCAGTAAAAAGGAAGAAAATGGGATAGTAAAAAGTTCTAGAATTACAATTAAAGCATCCAAGAATAAGGCAGACAAAGGGGAATAAGTTCTAATAGGGATCAGATGTAGATTCCAAGAGCACACCATCAGTGTACTAAGTTTGAGATCACTAAATGTCTCATCCAGACACAGCACAGGTCCCCGCCAAGAGGAACACACTCAATTGTTTACAAATCATACATATGTAAAAGGAAAAAATATACAGTACATAACAGAGAGATGATTTACAAGGAAAAAAAATATCATCTCCCAAAACTAACTACACAATTGACTGTTTCCCTCTCAGCCAGGGTATCCGGCCAGGGCCAGAACAAAACCAAGTAATCCCATTCCAAGACAAAGACAGAAACCATGTTGGAAAACAGATATTGGAGGAGAGAAGACACAGTATGTACCTCGCTGGCCACTATGGGAAGTCAGGAACCCCCACCCAGTGGAAACTTTTTGATTTTGAGGTGTTAGAGGCTGTGTGACTCAGCGGTACGGTATTTGGTTCGTACCCGAAAGGTACCGAGTTCGATCACCCGCCGCTGTGCTGTGTGGCCGTGAACAAGCCACCTCGCCCTTGCTCAACTTGCGGCGCTGCACTCCGGCTGAGGCCTGGGTTATTTGAGTCTTTCATTAGGAATAGACCACAGAGACAAATTTCCCCTATGGGATGAATGAAGGAATTTTTAAAATTATTTCTTTTTTAAAATTAATTTTGTTGATGTTGAAGTCAGCAATGATTTCACTTCATGAATTCTAGTCCAGCTATTTTAAAAATCCATTGATCTGTAGATTTAGTAATTTGATAATTGTTACGGTTCAGGAATTTATTGTGATTCATTGTCATTTTTATTATGAATCAGCCCTGTAAGAAAACGTAATTCTAAAACTGTTTCTTACATTCATCATTGACTTGGAACGACGTGCACGTATTCGCAGGTCTCATAACCCAATTCATTACGGGCTGAATCATTGTTGTAATGGAGAAAAAAATGACGAAAAAATATTGTTAACAATGTTAAAACAGGCCGTGATTGTGTTCGGCTATCAGACCTGAAAATATATGCACGTCGCTCCACGTGCTACTGTTTTTACACAAGAGGTCATAGTGATGCTCTGCGTTTTGTTAAAAAACTCACAAGATCCACCAGCCGGATATATAACGTACCAACACACAAAACTATGTGTAACCTTAAACGTTTATAGATAGAACGAAGATGACGTCACGCATGTCTTTGTTATTGTTTTTTGCCATCCACGTTTATGAGTAGTTCTCACTAAACTGTATGAACCGGACTATACAAGTTCATTGTTACATATAGTTTTGTGTGTTGGTCCGTTATACTTCCGGGTGGCAATGTTGTGAACTTCTTAGCCAAGCGCATACTATCTATAATCTGATTGATACAATTTAGTGAGAACTACTCATAAAATTGGCTGGCTGAATACAATAACAAAGAGGTGAATTACGTCAATTTCGTTCTATCTATAATATATTTTAGGAAACTTTTTGATTTTATTTTTTTTGTATTTAAGGGTTGCAACACATTAAGGTCATATCAGCGCCAGTAAAAAGGAAGAAAATGGGATAGTAAAAAGTTCTAGAATTACAATTAAAGCATCCAAGAATAAGGCAGACAAAGGGGAATTGGTTCAAATAGGGAACAGGTGTAGATTCCAAGAGCACACCATCAGTGTACTTAGTTTGAGATCACTAAAAGTCTCATCCAGACATAAGCACAGGTCCCCGCCAAGAGGAACACACTCAGTTGTTTACAATCATACATATGTAAAAGGAAAAATAATACAGTACATAACAGAGAGATGATTTACAAGGAAAAAAATATCATCTCCCAAAACTAACTACACAATTGACTTTTTCCCTCTCAGCCAGGGTATCCGGTCAGGGCCAGGACAAAACCGAGTAATCCCATTCCAAGACAAAGACAGAAAGCATGTTGGAAAACAGATATTGGAGGAGAGAAGACACAGTATGTACCTCGCTGGCCACTATGGGAAGTCAGGAACCCCACCCAGTGGAAACTTTGATTTTGAGGTGTTAGAGGCAGCGTGACTCAGTGGTACGGTATTTGGTTCGTACCCGAAAGGTACCGAGTTCGATCACCCGCCGCTGTGCTGTGTGGCCGTGAGCAAGCCACCTCGCCCTAGCTCAACTTGCGGCGCTGCACGCATGGGTTATTCGAGTCTTTCCTTAGAATAGACTATAGAGACAAATTTCCCCTATGGGATGAATGAAGGATTTTTAAAAAATTATTTCTATTTAAAATTAATTTTTTTTTGATGTTGAAGTCAGCAATGCTTTCACTTCATGAATTCTAAGTCCAGCTATTTTTAAAATCTATTGATATGTAGATTTAATAATTTGATAATTGTTACGGTTCAGGAATTTATTGTGATTCATTGTCATTTTTATTATGAATCAGCTTTGTAAGAACACGTAATTCTAAAACTGTTTCTCACACTCATCATTGACTTGGAACGACGTGCACTTATTCGCAGGTCTCATAACCCACTTCATTACGGGCTGAATCATTGTTGTAGTGGAGAGAAATAAAATGATGAAAAAATATTGTCCATTAAAACAATGTTAAACTAGGCCCATAATTGCGTTCGGATGTCAGACCTGCATATGTATATACGTCGACTTGGAACATTTTCGGTATGTCTCAAATAGAATATGTGATATATAATCTCAAACAGTGTTAAATTGGGTTGGACAAGATGCCCCAAAAAGTGATTAAAACTTGAAATGTCCTGAAATGTGAATCTCATATTTTTGTAACTTTGAGAAATGTCACCCGTTCTACTCAATAAAACATGACAACTTTCCCATGGCCTCTATAGATAGAACGAAGTTGACGTCACATAGGTCTTTGTTATTGTATTTTGCCATCCCCCTTTGCGAGTAATTGGATTCAGTAGTCTGATGTCACGCCGCCCGGCAACGGCCACCATCTTGGTTCTAAACAAAGAAAATCATTACTTTTTATTCTTCATGCTGGCTAGAACTTTTCATTCCCTTTTCGTATGCCTTGTGATCAGAATGTGTAAAAGTCAAAACATGATCAAATTTATGTTGTTTTTTTTCCCTCTGGATACGCTTTTATGCTCGCCGGAGAAATATTTCATACGGGCGTCCGCCATTGTTCCGATAGTTTAGAGCCAGTGTTACTAAGTTACCATTCGTCATTAGGAAGGAAGTGACGTTACGACTGTTGAAGAGTATTCTCACTAAACTGTATTAACCAGACTATAAACGTTCATGGTTATACACAGTTTTGTGTGTTGGTCCGTTACTCTTCTGGATGGCAATGTTGTGAGCTTCTTAGCCAAGCGCATACTATCTATAGATAGAATGCGCTTGGCCAAGGAGTTCACAATATTGCCATCCGGAAGTATAACGGACCAACACACAAACTCTGTGTAATCATTAACTTTTATAGTCTGGTTAATACAGTTTAGTGAGAACAACTCACAAACGCGGATGGAAAAAACAATAACAAAGGCCTGAGTGACGTCATCTTTGAACTATCTATAGATAGAATGAAGTTGACGTCAATAGAGTCTTTGTTATTGTTTTTTGCCATCCACCTTTATGAGTACTTCTCACTAAACTGTATGAACCAGACTATAAAAGTTCATGATTACACATAGTTTTGTGTGTTGGTCCTTTATACTTCTGGATGGCAATGTTATGAGCTTCTTAGCCAAGCGCAGACTATCTATAGATTCATTTATAGAAGGAACGAAATTGACGTCACGCAGCGCTCATCGTTGTTGTGTGTTGGTGTGTTATATCTGGGGGTCTCGAAAGCTCAGTTGTCAAGTTGTCAGAGCACTTGCTTCACAATCAAAGGGGCCGAGATCAGTCCCGGGAGCAGTCAAGGTTTTTGTTCCTGACCTCCCTGTCAACCCAGCAGTGATTGGGTAGCTGGGTCTGTTATATCTGGCGGAAAGTACTTTCCGATTGACCAACATCCTATCCAAATGATAGCAAGTGATTGCTATTGCCCATTTCACGCTATAGAAACCGGGATAAGCTCCGGCTCCACGGGCTTTATGGCGCTGAAGAACTACCTTACGCTGGCGGATATTATAAGTTTTTAAAACCAAATCCATAGCATCAGTTGTCATCTAGACCAACCCCACATGGTACTGTTTTGTGGCGACAGGTCACATGATATCACACACACACACACACACACACACACACACACACACACAGACAGACAGACAGACAATTCCATTCGATCAGAAGGGGATTCCCCTATTCACGCTCCGTGGGGCATTTCGTAAGTTTCTATAAATAGAATAAAACATGTCACGATTTGCGTCAATGATTTCACAGTCTTGTTATCAAAAGCAAATAATTTGATAAGCGAAGCGATAAAGTTGCTTTTTTTCCAGAGTTGCCAACTTAAGATTTCCAAAAATTCGTATTTTCAAGGGAGAAAATATGAACAAGTCACTTCAACCCTCTCCTTACCAGCCATTTTCAGGATTTTCCCCCCAAAACTTCACACCCAACTAACACAAAAATATATATTTTTTTATCACTCACACACAATCGCAGTAAAGTTCTTGCGATACATAATTTCTTTATCAAAACATGCTCTATCTACAACGCACTGTTCATTTTCTTTAAATCACTTATGATGTACAAAAGAAATTTGATAAAGAAAAATGTTGGTAATATCGTAACGAATGTAACGATTTTCCTATAGGGAATGAGATTAGCGGAAGAGTAGCGTCCCTTGATTGGACGTCACCGGTGAAGTTATTTGTAAACAAACCAACTACAAGCCAAGCGCTCCAAATAAAAAAAAATATTATTCATATTTCTGTACAAAAATGCATATCATGATCAACGGTATGCATTTTTGTACAGAAAAATGAATGATAATTTTTTTTTTAATTTGGAGCGCTTGGCTTGTAGTTGGTTTTGTTACAAATAACTTCTCCACCGGTGACGTCCAATCAAGGGACGCTACTCTTCCGCTAATCTCATTCCCTATAGTTGGTAAGGAGAGGGTTAAATAGCTTTAGAAATAAACAATTCGACCTCAGCATGATCCAAAAATGCCCCAACGTCCTGACTAATAGAGGTGGCTCTAAGGAACTAAACGTTCCTTTTCAACAAGATGTATAGAGTCTAAGCGTAGCCATCGTTAGGTTATAGCCTGAAACTGAAATCCAAAAGGACAGGCAGTTTGACGTCATTATTTGGTTTTTACACCGTCTAGTGAGTTGTCGTTAGAAGAGCTCATGGAAACAAGTTATTTCATTGGTTGTACTATTAAATACAACTCACGATTTGTTTTCTTTTGTGGCAAAAAGACTGGCATTTTGACGTCATTTTTTTTGGTCAGTGTCAGGCCATAACTTTACGAAGGCCACGATCAAAGAAGCGAATGCATATCTGTAGCTACTAGCTGGGGCCAAAAATCCGTATTTTTACGAAATTTTTCGTATTACTTGGGAGGCCTGTTTTTCGTTTTTGTTTTTGTTTTTGTTGTTGTTGTTGTTGTTGTAATGCAAACATTCTATTGTTTTCGTGTGAGGCCAGCAGTTTTACTTCAGGCACAACGAAGGAAGAAAAGGCCTGCGATGGAAATTGAATTGTCTTTCATTATTTTTTTCTTTTGATTTTCTGATTTTTAATAATAAATGCACCAGCTAGGTTCAATGCGCTCGATACGGCGTGTACATATTATATGCAGGTCTGACATCCGAACTCAATTATGGGCCTAGTTTAACACTGTTGTTTGTAATGGACAATAGTTTTGCGTCATTTTTTGAGATTTCCATTATAACAATGAGCCCATAAGGAATTGGGTTATCAGACCTACAAATAAGTGCCAGTCGGTTCGACACTTTAATTTTTTTTTTATATTTTACAATAGACCTAATACAACGTTCGTGGTGTTTGTGAGTTGATCCCGTGACCTCAAGAAGTTCCATTCCTGTCCCAAGTGTCGGAGACTTCATGAGTTCTATATCTGTTTCTGGCGATTCTGTCAAGTTTACCAGGTGACTTTCCAGTGAAGTCCTCCAGCTGTGTCAGCCCGAAGCCATCGTTAACTTATAGCCTGACCAAAAAATGAAGTCAAAAGACAAGTCTTTGGCCACAAAAGAAACACAAATCGTGAGTTGTATTCAACAGATCAACCAATGGAACCACACTAACAACTCACTAGACGCTGCACAAACCTAAAATATGACGTCAAACTATAGAGAGTTCTAGCGCAGCCATCGTTAACTTATAGATAGTATGCGCTAAGCTAAGAAGCTCATAACATTGCCATCCGGAAGTATAACAGACCAACACACAAAACTATGTGTAACCTTGAACTTTTATAGTCTGGTTAATACAGTTTAGGGAGAATTAATCATAAACGCGGATGGCAAAGAACAATAACAAAGACTAGAGTGCCGTCAACATCGAAGAATCTATAGATAGTATGCAGATGACGTCACTCAGGCCTTTGTTATTGTTTTTGCTATCCGCGTTTGTGAGTTGTTCTCACTAAACTGTATTAACCAGACTATAAAAGTTCATGGTTACACAGAGTTTGTGTGTTGGTCCGTTATACTTCCGGATGGCAATGTTGTGAACTCCTTGGCCAAGCGCATTCTATCTATAGCCTGACACTAGAATCTCTAAGACTTGTAGTTTGACGTCATTTTTTAGGTTTTTGCACCGCCTAGTGAGTTGTCGTTAGTAGAGCTCATGGAAACAAGTTATTTCATTGGTTGAACTATTGATTTCAACTCATGATTTGTTTGCTTTTGTGGCAAAAGACTGGCATTTTGACGTCATTTTTTGGTCAGTGTCAGGCCATGAATTTATGAAGGCAACGCCATAAAACCGTTTTGAGTGAATGGGTCACATTTTATTCAGCGTCTGAAAGACCTACCTACTATGGTGAAAAAATCGTAACATTACGAAATTTCACGAGCATTTCTAAGTCATTAAATCTTATTGAAAATGAAAGTTGATGCCAAAGTACATAATTTAAAGGATTTTTAAGTGTTATTTAATCCTTGTGATGGTAAATTGTTGATTTATACAAGTTAACTTATAGATAGTATGCGCTTGGCTAAGAAGCACACAACATTGCCATCCGGAAGTACAACGTGCCAACACACTAAACTATGTCTAACCTTGAACTTTTATAGTCTGGTTAATCAGTTTAGTGAGAATTACTCATAAACGTGGACGGCAAAAACAATAACAAAGACCTAAGTGACGTGGTCTTCATTCTATCTATAGCGACGATTATTTTAATCTCCTGAAAACTACGAATTTTTGAATTTTCAAGTTGGCAGGTCTTGTCTAAGTCAACCCGACCTAATGACGTTTTACTTACTTTGCGGCTATGTGGTCTAGTGGTATGACACTCGCTTTCGGGTCGGAAGGTCCTGGGTTCGAGCCTCGCTCGGCGCATAGTTGAGTCCTTGGAAAAGGCTCTATACTCACATTCTCTCACCGTACTCAGGTGTAAAATGAGTACCTGGCCGTTAACAGCGTTGTTTCTGTCGGAAAAAATGTATTATCGCCTAACAGGCGTCATGTCTCGTTCTTTATGTTACGTGTTGCTATTGGGCATGGACTATGGACCCTTTGTAAAGCGCTTTGAGCACGTTTAGTGCATATTGCCTCTATAAAAGCTCAACTTACTTATCCTCTTAGAGCTTGATCAGCACTCTAGGAGGCAGCATGGCTCAGCGGTACGGTCTTTGCTTCGTACCCAAAAGGTACCGAGTTCTACTACCAGAATCGTTGTGTGGCCTTGAGCAAGTTACCTCGCCCTAGCTCACTTTGCGGCGCTGCACTGCGTCTGACGCCTGGGTTATTCCAGTCTTACCTTGGAATAGACCCTAAAAACAAATTTCCCCTTGGGGAATAAAGAGAAATTTTTTTTTTATTTATTATTTTACATAAGGCTGACACGGTGGGGCGCCATCTTTCTCAGTTGGGGGCCATATTGGTTATCTGTCCCAAGACAGAGGCCATTTTGGCCATCTGACTCCAAGACGGAGGCCATTTTGGTCATTTGTCCCCAAGACAGAGGCCATTTTGGTCATTTGTCCCCAAGACAGAGGCCATTTTGGTCATTTGTCCCCAAGACAGAGGCCATTTTGGTCATCTGTCCCCAAGACAGAGGCCATTTTGGTCATTTGTCCCCAAGACAGAGCCTGTTTTGGTCATCTGTGCCCAAGACAGAGGTCATTCTGGTCATTTGTCCCAAGACAGAGGGCATTTTGGTCATTTGTTCCCAAGACAGAGCTCGTTTTGGTCATCTGTCCCCAAGACAGATGACAAAAAGGCAGAGGCCATTTTGGTCATCTGTCCCAAGACAGAGGCCATTTTGGTCATTTGTTCCCAAGACAGAGGCCATTTTGGTCATTTGTCCCAACGCACAGGCCATTTTGGTCATCTGTGCCCAAGACAGAGGCCGTTTTGGTCATCTGTCCCCAAGGCCATCATTTCATGCTTTCATTTCTCTCTCGATTCTCCTCCTCCAGGTCCCCAACAGGCGGCCCCTTCCTCTCGTTCCCTGGGGGTGGAGGGTTGGAGGTGGGGTGTGGGGGGGGGGGGGGGGGGGGGGGGGCGTGGGGTGTCCACCTGGTGCTATCATGGGATGGCACTCTAATCCATTCTGAGGACATGTCCAGTCCATTTCCACATTCTCCTCCTCTTCACAGCTCCAGAAACTGGTTTGTGCGGCTATGTGGTCTAGTGGTACGACACTCGCTTTCGGATCGGAAGGTCCTGGTTTCGAGCCTCGCTCGGCGCATAGTTGAGTCCTTGGAAAAGGCTCTTTACTCACATTATCTAACCGTACTCAGGTGGAAAATGAGCGTTGTCTCTGTCCGAAAAAAATGTGTAATTTCAATACTCTTCAACAGTCGTAACGTCACTTCCTTCCTAATGACGCATGGTAACTTAGTAACACTGGCTCTAAACTATCGGAACAATGGCGGACGCCGTATGAAATATTTCTCCGGCGAGCATAAAAGCGTATCCAGAGGAAAAAAACCCTCATAAATTTGATCATGTTTTGACTTTTACACATTCTGATCACAAGGCATATGAAAAGTTCAAGCTAGCATGAAGAATGAAAAGTAATGATTTTCTTTGTTTAGAACCAAGATGGCTGCCGTTGCCAGGCGGCATGACATCAGACTACTGAATCCAATTAACAGGAGTCATTCCCGTCCTTCATGTTAAATGTTTCTGTTGGCCAGGGACACCTTGTAAAGCGCTTTGAGCACGTTTAGTGGATATTGCGCTATATAAAAGCTCAATTTTTATTTTTTTTTTTAATTTGTGAGCATTTTGCATTTTGTTTAACACCGTTTAAAGAGGATTATTCAAACTATAATATATATAATATCACATCGTCAGATCTACGGTGTCATTCACATTCCTGGATACAATTAAAAATTCCTACCCCTTTTATGCTCCAGGCTGTGCGTGCATAATAGATCCAAAAAAATTATGCTCCATGTTCGCGGTAAGAACATGCTTGATTTTGGTGAAAACGATACGCGGCGACCGGCACTAAACGACACCTATCATTACAACGCCAAACTTTGAAAAAACACATTAAAAAAAATTTGGCCAGAAAACTCGTCCTTCAAATTAAATATCGATCGATTAAAATAACCACTCATCTTATGAAACATTCTCAAAATTATGGAATTCAAGTACTTCAGATGACGTCCCAGGTTTGAAAGTTTTTAGTTTTTGACAAGATGTGGTTCATTTTATAAGAACGATAGTTGAAGGACGAATTTTCTAACCAAAGTTTTAAAATGTGTTTTTTATTTTGAGATTGGCAGTTCAGCTGTTTGTTGTGAATAAAATTTAGTGCACGTTAAAGCATGCGATTTGCTGAGTGTTAACCAATGGGAGACCAGCAGGCTGCCAACGTCGAAATGTAGAAATGGTAAAAACTATGGTTTTAAATGTCACGATGACCCGATTATTGGTAAAAAGAATTTTTAAAAAAAATCATGAGCTTATATATATATATATATTAATGCTATGCGTTTGGACAAAAAACTCATATATCCGTCAGCCGGATATAACGTACCAACACACATACTATGTGTAACCTCAAACATGTAATCTATTATTATTATTATTATTATTATTATTATTATTATTATTATTATTATTATTATTATTATTATTATTATTATTTTATTATTATTATTATTATTATTATTATTATTATTATTATTATTATTATTATTATTATTATTATTATTATTATTATTATTATTATTATTATTATTATATTATTATTATTATTATTATTATTATTATTATTATTATTATTATTATTATTATTATTATTATTATTATTATTATTATTATTATTATATTATTATTTTATTATTATTATATTATTATTTTATTATTATTATTATTATTATTATTTTATTATTATTATTATTTTATTATTATTATTATTATTATATTATTATTATTATTATTATTGTTATTGTTATTATTATTATTATTATTATTATTATTATTATATTATTATTATTATTATTATTATTATTATTATTATTATTATTATTATTATAATTATTATTATTATTATCATTATTACCAAGACGAAGAAAAAAGAAATAAGAAGAAAATTTAAAAAAAACCGAGAAGGAGGGGCCTTGGGAACGAGGCGAGTATAAGGATGGAAAGAAGAAAAAGGCAATTTTCAACATTATTGTTTATAACTAAAACATGATAAGTTGGCAACATTTGTTTTCTATTTATTTACTGCTGGAGACATGCCGGTGACGGTAAGCAAAAACCTGCCAACAACCTGAATTGATTTGGGGGTCACTCTCCGATTCTTTTCCAGGAAAAGCGTCTTATCACAACACAAAGAATAACATTGATCTCTGTAATTACTGGATCAACAGCCAATCAGGTTTTCTACCTTGACTACTCCATGCATTGTGAATATATCATTATAGGCTGTCTTTGTATAATTTGCATTTTTTGTCGACTTACAAGAAATAAAATAGATAATAATAATAATAAATAAATAATAAATTGAGCTTTTATATAGCGCAATATCCACTAAACGTGCTTAAAGCGCTTTACAAGATAACATGTACATTTATACAGAGCATTCTCACAGATTTACCATGCTCAATGCGCATCGCTATGTTTCAGTTATTCCCCCCATCCAGCCTTTTGGAACCATATTTCCATTTAAAAAAGTATCAGTTGCCTGATAGGCGTCATTTATTTAAAAACCAATCTCTTATAACGTCCGTTAGTGAAGCTTGTCAGGTATTCATTTACACCTGAGTCGGGTGGCGTAATGATATGTGCAGAGTGTCTTACCCTAGGACACAACGTTGGGATCACCATTGCATCAACCACAGAAAGAAAGTGGAGAGTTAGAAGTAAAAAGGAAGACAAATGTTATAAAGACAGAACCCCCCCCCCCCCCCACTCCACCACCCTCTTCCCCCCAAATCATCACTTCATGCAAAATAGAATTTCAGAAGAATAACGTTTAACGATTTGACAGTCAAGAAATGAACCAAATCAATTGTCATCCACCGGGAAAATTACCACGCTGAACAGTTCTTGACGTATGTGACAAGACGAGACACAGAACTGCTGGGCCAACTTGACCCATGAGGTCAAAGGTCAGGAAATAAATAGAAAAGTTATTAAATATTTTTGAAAAACAAACAAAAGAAAATAAATTTCCCATCAACCATCTCAATGGGGCATTTTTACTGTTCGAATCTTAAAGAAAATCATTGATAGCCTTGAGATCCACTCAGACGCATCAGGATCAATGGGAAGTAAATTGGTGAATTCGTCAATTATAGATGGGGAGGGGGGGGGGGAGGGGGGATTGAGTGGACATACGTGAAATAAAGTGGAAAAAGCAACAACAAAAAACACCCCCCTAAAAAAACAAAAACCAAAAAAAAAAAAAAAAAACAAACAAAAAAACAAAAACAAAAACCAAACAAACTAAAGACAACAAACAAACAAAAAAACAAAAAACACCCTCAACAAAACACCTGTAGAAAAAACCCCCAATAATCAAATAAATACCAAAAAAATCAAAACAAAACAAAGCAAAAAACAACAAAAAACAAACAAACAAACAAACAAAATTTTAAAAGAAACAACAAAACAAAAGACCAATATCGTCAGCCCACACGAAATAAATCATTGAGAAAGAAGAATTCCAACAATTTGACACGTGACTAAATGAACCAGTGAAATCGAGAGTCCACGAATTAAATATCGTCAACGACAACAGAAGGGAAAGTGGAGGAACGTGAAAGTTTAGAGGAATCAAAAGTAACAAAGGCAGAACACCCCCCCCCCCCCTTTCGCCCTCCCCCCCTTCTCCGCCCCCCCCTTTCGCCCTCCCCCCCTTCTCCCCCCCCTTTCGCCCTCCCCCCTTCTCCGCCCCCCCCTTTCGCCCTCCCCCCCCTTCTCCGCCCCCCCTTTCGCCCTCCCCCCCCCCTTTCGCCTCCCCCCCCCCCCCCCCCCCTTTCGCCTCCCCCCTCCCCCCCCCCTTTCGCCCTCCCCCTTCTCTGCCCCCCCTTTCGCCCTCCCCCCCCCTTCTCCGCCCCCCCCTTTCGATTATCATTTCATGCAACAAAAACTTCAAAAGGATCAAATTTAACAACGTAACCGTTAAAACGCCGATATGTTAAATCAGTTGAAAGCAATTTGATGTATTCGTCAATCACAGATAGAAAGTGGAGAGTGAAAGGTTAAGAGGAAGAAAAATGTCTTGAGCAAGGGACAGCGTGGCTCAGCGTACCCGAAAGGTAGAGAGTTCGATCACCCTTCGCTGCGCTGTGTGGCCTTGAGCAAGTCACCTCGCCCAAGCTCAATTTGAGGCGTTGCACTGCGGCTGACGCCTGGGTTATTCCATCCAGTCTTCCCTTGGAATAGACCCTAGACACAAAATTCCCCTATGGGATGAAGAAAGGGAATTAAAAAAAAATTTTTATATAATGTAGAAAGACAGAACCCCCCCCCCCCCCCCAAATAAAAAAAAAAAAAAAAAAAAAAACTACCAAAAAACCCCCCCCAAAAAAACTAAAGAAATAAATCATTCTCCAAACAAAATAGAAGGTCAGAAGAATAAAGTTGATCTATTTGACATTCAATAAAGGCACCAAATCAATTAAAGGTAATTTGATGAATTCATCAATCACATAGAGAAAGTTGAACGTGAAGGGAAGACAAATGTAAGAAAGACAGAACCCCCCCCCCCCCCCCCCCCCCCCCCCCCGTCATTATCACTTTCACTTCACACAAACAATAACTTCCGAAAGACAAATTGTAACAACTTGACAGTTAAAACGTTAATATGTTAAATCAATTGAAAGTAAATGGATGAATTTCTCAGCCACAGAGGGGGGGGGGGGGGATGGAGAGTGGGGGGTGGGGGTAGGAGGAAGACAATAAATGTAAGATAGGCAGACACACCCCCCCCCCCCCCAATAATCACTTCATACCAAATAGAACTTCAGCAGAATAAATTTGATGGATTTGACAGTCAATAAATGTATGAATTCAATTGAGAATAAATTGATGAAAACGTCAATCACATAGGGGGGGGGGGGGAGGATAGAGAGTGGGGGGGGGGGTAGGAGGAAGACAAATGTAAGATAGGCAGAAAAATACCCCGTTCATCATCACTTCATACCAAAAAAAAGAACTTTAGAAAGACAAATGTTAACTTGACAGTCGATAAATGTATGAAATCAATCGAGAGTAAATCAAATGTGATTGATTTGTCAATCAATAAATATAGACTAGAATTTAAAGCGATTGTTTGGGGGGTCATGGATTGCTCCTACGGTAGAGTCAAGATCTTTCCGGCCAGGCGGAGTTGTCGTACCAGTAAGGTCGCGGGTTCGAGCCCCCATCGCCGCCGCGAAAAGTTTTTATTCTCTGTTGTCTTCTGGCACTTTCCTACTCACTTCATTTCTTGTTATTATCAAAGATTCCGGAGCTGAAGAAGATAGTGGAACTCCTCTGCAAACCATATACAAAACTGCGCCCCCAACATCAAGACTAAAATCGCGTTCACCTTTCTACCTATCAAAGAAAGAAAACTCAACACGCAAGAAGCCTGGTGCGAGGAATGGAAAAGGAATAAACCAACAGGAGGGGAACTAATTGAAGATCCCTGTAAAAGTCTCCCAGGTCTACAGGATCAACCAAGAAAATACTGGGTAGCTGCAAATAGACTACGGTCAAAACATACAAGAACAGCTGCCAACATGCACAAATGGGGGCTCCAAGAATCACCAACATGCCCAAAGTGCAACAAAGCACCACAAGATGCAAACCACCTCGTACTAGATTGCCCAGAGACAAAACTGAAAGGGGGATTTGAAACCATCAACAAATGTGATGATGACTTCAGAACCTGGATTGATACCTTGAACATAGAAGTGTAGCCCAACGATACTACTACTATAAAAGATTGAATGCAGAGAGTGAGAGTTCGGACGGAAGATGTGCGGCTATGTGGTCTAGTGGTATGACACTCGCTTTCGTATCGGAAGGTCCTGGGTTCGAGCCTCGCTCGGCGCATAGTTGAGTCCTTGGAGAAGGCTCTTTACTCACATTCTCTCACCGTACTCAGGTGTATAATGAGTACCTGGCCGATAACAGCGTTGTCTTTGTCCGAAAAATTGTAATATCGCCTAACAGGCGTCATGTCCCGTCTTACATGTTAAATGTTGCTGTTGACCAGGGACCCTTGTAAAGCGCTTTGAGCACATTTAGTGGATATTGCACTATATAAAGCTCAATTTTAAGATACAATCAAAAGAAAAGATTGTCAATTCAAACGATTTGAGAACTTCAATAAGACAAAATGGGATCAACTTGACAGTCAATGAATGTGTGAATTCAATGGAGAGTAAATCGAAAGTGATTGATTTGTCAATCAAAGATTGAACGTAGAGCGAGAGTGATAGTTAAGGCGAAGATATTATGATCAGAAAAGATCATCTATAGGGAATGAGATTAGCGGAAGAGTAGCGTCCCTTGATTGGACGTCAGCCATAGTCTGTGACGTCACCGGCTGAAAAGTTATTAGAGAGAGAACGTCATGTTGGTTGTGCGCAAGGACGAGAGACGCATGCGCACAACCAACATGACGTTCTTTCTCTAATAACTTTTCCGCCGGTGACGTCACAGACTATGCGTGATGTCCAATCAAGGGACGCTACTCTTGCGCTAATCTCATTCCCTATTCATACAAAATTAATGAGAACTTCAATAAGACAATAAATAAAAATGGGATCAAACTTGACAGTCAATTAATTGTGTCAAATCAATTACATAATATATAGTTCGAAGATAACGTCACTCAGGTCTTTGCTATTGTTTTTTGCCATCCGCGTTTATGAGTAATGCTCACTGAACTGTATTAACCCTACTATAAACGTTTATGGATACACATAGTTTTGTGTGTTGGTCCGTTATACTTCCCGATGGCAATGTTATGAGCTTCTTAGCCAAGCGCATACTATCTATAGGCTCAAGTCTAAAGTCAAAGCAATGAAAAGAAATACAGAAAAATACCTTTTCATACAAAATGACAACCTCAGAATGTCGGATTTGATCAACTTGACAGTTTATAATGATATGTTAATATTTTATGTTACATCGATCGACAGGTAATTAAGATTGATTGATTTGTCAATCAAAGAGGGAAGGCGAAGAATTGCAGGTTAAGAGGAAGGACAAGTGGGAAAAATGGTAGGAAAAAAAGCTCCTTCATCAGTTCATTCCAAATGAGAAATCCGGGAAGACAAATGTTAATGATCGCTGAAACCAATCGGTGGAGAGAGAAATAATTAGCTATCAATCACCTTACAAGTCGGTGGCGAAGGCGAATACAAATGTATGAATGAATTGGAATGAATGCTGTTTTATCAACACAACTTGACATTATCAAGTGGACACGTTGTATCAACTTGACATTATCAAGTGGACACGTTGTATCAACTTGACAGGTAACAAAACGTGATCAATAGTTCGAGAGTCAATCAGTGAAACTAATCGAAGGAGTTTTAGTTAATTATTAGCCATCAATAATCAGGAAGAGAACGGGCAGTAAAGGAGAAAAACTGTTGTATGGGTGAATCGATATGGATGTAATTTTATATATTATACAACTTGACATTATCAAGTGGAGACATTGTAACAACTTGACAATGATATAAAACGTAATCGATCGGTGGGGAATAAATCACTGAAACCTATTGAAGGCAGCGTGTAAGTTGATTAGCTCTCAGTAAAGCGTCATTCAATAACGCCAGGAAATAATGAATTTCCTCAAACCGCCTCTTAACTGGACATGGCAGAACTGCATCAAATATGTGCAGATGGAAACTTGGAAATAGTGATACCTGCCAGAAATGTCAGGCAGCCCCAGAGACCAGCGATCACATCGTCCTCCACTGTCCAGTCACTAAACTTGAAGGTGGCTACGAAACCATCCTTAGGGCGGAGGAAGACTTGAGAAGCTGGGTTGACGAAAAACATTTGGAGGTGTAGCCATACGCTACTACTACTACTACTACTACTACTACTACTACTACTACTACTACTACTACTACTACTACTACTACTACTACACACAACAACAACAACTACTACTACTACTACTACTACTACTACTACTACTAATTTTACTACTACTACTACTACTACTACTACTACTACTACTACTACTACTAATTTTACTACTACTACTACTACTACTACTACTACTACTACTACACTACTACTAATTTTACTACTACTACTACTACTACATAATTTTACTACTACTACTACTACTACTACTACTACTATACTAATTTTATACTACTACTACTATACTACTACTACTACTATTACTACTACTAACTATATACTACTACTATACTACTACTACTACTACATACTACTACTACTATACTACTACTACTACTACTACTACTACTATACTACTACTACTACTACTACTACTACTACTACTACTACTACTACTACTACTACTACTTACTACTACTACTACTACTATACTAACTACTACTACTACTACTACTACTACTACTACTACTACTACTACTACTACTACTACTACTACTACTACTACTACTACTACTACTACTACCACTACTGCCGAAGGAGTGGATGGTTGAGGATAAATCAAAATGTATGAATGGATAGACATGAATATAATTTGATAGATACAGTTTGACAAAGATCAAGTGGACACATTGTAACATTCTGTTTGAGTCAATCACTGGAATCATTCGTAGGCGTGTAAAATAACTAGGGGGCATCGTGGCCCAGCGGTACGGTCTTTGCTTCGTACCCAAAAGGTACCGAGTTCGACTACCCGCCTCGTTGTGTGGCCTTGAGCAAGTCACCCCACCCTAGCTCACTGCGGCTGACGCCTGGGTTATTCCAGTCCTCCCTTGGAATAGACCCTAAAGACAAATTTTCCCTTGGGGATGAATAAAGGGAATTTTATTTATTTATTTTATTTATTAATTAGTAGCTATCAATCAAGGTGTGAGTGAATCTGTAAGAAGAAAACAAATGTATGAATGGATGAATATGAATAGGACTGTATGAATACAGCTTGACATAATCAAGTGGACACGTTGTAACATTGACAATATCAAGTAGACATATTATTGTACCAATCTGATTGACTCAATCACTGAAACCATTCGAACGCGTGTATAAATAGTTCGAAGATGACGTCACTCACGTCTTTGTTAATGTTTTTTGCCATCCGCGTTTATGAGTAATGCTCACTGAACTGTATTAACCCGACTATAAACATTCATGGATACACACAGTTTTGTGTGTTGGTCCGTTATACTTCCGGATGGCAATGTTATGGAGAAAACAAATGTATGAATGGATGGATACGAACACATACTGCTTGACATTACAAAGTGGAGACATTGTAACGATTTGATAGAGTCAATCACTGAATTCATTCGAAGACGTGTAAAAGGATTAGCTATCAATCACGCTGAGAGTGGATGGTTGAGGAGAGAACAAATGTATGAATAGATGGACATGAATATAATTTGATAGATAGTTTGACAATATCAAGTGAACACATTGTGTAAAAATCTGATTGAGTCAATCCCTGAAACCATTCGAACGTGTGTAAAATAATTGGATATCAATAAAGGTAAGAGTAAATCTTTTAAGGAGAAAAAACAAATGTTTGACTGGATGGATGGATGGATATGAACACAAACTGCTTGACAAATATCAAGTGGACACTTTGTAACAACCGGATTGAGTCTGAAATCATTCGAAAGCGTGTAAATTAATTCGCTTTCAATCACCGAACGGATAGAAGTTTGAATACGATTATAGTCGTAAACTGCCTGACATTATCAAGTGGACACTTTGTAACATCTTGACAATGTAACAAAATGTAACCGATTGCTCGTGACTAATTTGATGGACGGATGACACAGGCCGTTCAAGCCTGTTGATTGGAGTGAGGGAGGAAAAGAATAATGTAGGAATGGAAAAAAAAAAACAAAAGAAAAAGAAAGAAAATATCAATGTTAAAAATTGACATGGTTTAATGGACATATTTTTTTGGGGAGCGCTTTGAGGTTTCGGCGAAAGGTGCTATAGAATTATTATTATTATTATTATTATTATTATTATTATTATTATTATTATTATTATTATTATTATTATTATTATTATTATTATTATTATTATTATTATTATTATTATTATTATTATTATTATTATTATTATTATTATTATTATTATTATTATTATTATTATCATTATTATAAACCAACATGATAGACTTCCAATCATTCAAACGTTGAAATCATTCGATGAGGTCCGAGTTCAACACGGGATGGAGTAGGTGGTTAAGGACGAACCCCATTCCCACTCAAGTATGGACGAATCGAAATAAATAATATGATTTTACAGGTGTTAAGCGGGTTCCCTTCGATATGCGCGATCGCTCGACCGATCGGCTATATTTGTAACAAGTTAATCGACAATTTACCCTAAACCAATCAATTACACGGCAGACCCCCCCCCCCCCCCCCCCCCCCCCAAAAAAAAACAGAACAAAAAAAAAAAAAAAAAAAAAAAAAAAAAAAAAAAAAAAACAAAAAAAAAAAAAACAAAACAAAAACAAAAAACACAAAAAAAACAACAAACAAACAAACAGACAAACCAAACCAAAAAAAAAACCCAACAAACAAACAAAAAAATAACAACAAAATAAATAAAAAAAAACAAGAAAAAAACAAAACAAAAAACACACACACAAAAAAAACAAACAAACAAAAACAAAAACAGTAACAAAACAAGCTTGATCTTTTATCTAGCGCTTTAATATCCACTAAACGTGCCCAAAGAGCTTTACAAGGGTCCCCAGCTAACAGTAACATTTAATATGCAGAACGAGACATGATGCCTATTCAGCGATATTACAATTCTTATCCGACAGAGACAACGCTGTTAACGACCAAGTACTCATTTTACACCTGAGTGCTGTAAGAGAATGAGAGTACAAAAAAGCTTTTTTCCAAGGACTCAACTATGCGCCGCTCGGACTCGAACCCAGGACTTTCCGATCTGAAGGCGAATGTCATACGACTAGATAACATAGCTCCAAGAAACCTGGAGAAGATCCATAAAAAATAGAGCATTTATATGGCGCAATATCCACAAACGTACTTAAAACGCTTTACAACGCTTCCATGGCCAACAGCAACACTCAACATGTAGGACGAGACATGACGCCTGTTAGGCGATATTACATTTTTTTTTCGGACAGAGACAACGCTGTTAACGGCCAGGTACTCATTTTACACCTGAGTACAGTGAGAGAAAGTGAGTAAAGAGCCTTTTCCAAGGGCCCAACTATTCGCCGAGCGAGGCTCGAACCCAGAACTTTCTGATCTGAAGGCGAGTGTCATACGACTAGATCATATAGCTTTCGGATCGGAAGGTCCCGGGTTCGAGCCTCGCTCGGCGCATAGAATAAGAGTCATTGGAAAAGGCTCTTTACTCACAACGTACTCAGGTGTAAAATGAGTACCTGGCCGTTAACAGTTGTGTCTCTATCTGATAAATTGTAATATAACTTAATAGGGGTCAGGTGTCGTTCTACATGTCACGTGTTGCTGTTGGTCAGGGGCCACTTGTAAAGCTTTGAGCACGTTTAATGGAAATTGCGCTGTATAAAAACTCAAGTTTTATTATTTAATGTACCACCTGGTTCGATAAGGATTAAGTAAGTAAATAAATCAATCACATTGCTTATCAATCAATCAATCAATCAATCAATCAATCAATCAATCAATCAATCAATCAATCAATCAATTGAATTCAATCTACACAATCAAACATCCAGTTCACATTGACCTGTTAACTGCCGCATTCTGGAAAAACCCGTATTTTACAGTTTGGTCAGAAAACTCGTCCTTCAAATATCGATCGATTTATATGATCATCTCATCTTGGCAAAATCAACTCTCAAACCTTGGACTTGATGGAAGATTTCGCGAAGTCCCAGGTTGGAAATTCTTTTTGCCAATATTATGAGGATCATCTAAATCGATCGATATTTGAAGGACGAGTTTTCTGGCCAAATGTATAAATACGCGTCTGTCCAAAGTCCAGCCTTTAACAGGTGAAATGACTTCAAACAGAAATCGGCCCTCCATACCTCATCTGATAAAACACTTCTTTTTACTTTGGGACAGATTTTTTTTTAATAAAACGTTATTTTGAGGTAAGTGACAAAAAAAAAAAAAAACAACAAAAAAACAAAAAAAAAAACAAAAAAAACAAAAAAACAAAAACAAAACAAACAAACAAACAAAGAAAAAGAACCCAAACAAAACAAAACAAAACAAAACAAAACAACAAAAAACCCAACAAAACAAACAAACAAACAAAAAACAACAAAACCCCAAAAACCCCCCAAAAAACCCCGAAATTCTTGTTTTTAATGACATCTTGTGTAATGGTCTGGGGTTCAATCCCTAGTCGAGGTAGACTGATTTTTTGGGATGGTTTTTTTTTTCTTCTATTTTTCTTTCTTGCTTTGTCTTGCACCTTTCATACACACTTGTTGAGTTCTCTATACCAATATATGGATTAACACGGCACATAATCTAGCACATTCTGTAAGATAAAAATATAAATAAAGGCGAAACAGATAACATCGCGGAAGAATATCAAAATGAAAAACAAACCAAGCCACTCCTACTAGTGACATATTGTGAATGCTCTGTCAATTAGATAGAACGAAATTGACGTCATTCGTCTCTTTGTTATAGATAGAATGCGCTTGGCCAAGGAGTTCACAACATTGCCATCCGGAAATATAACGGACCAACACACAATCTCTGTGTAACCATGAACTTTTATAGTGTGGTTGATACAGTTTAGTGAGAACAACTCACAAACGCGGATGGCAAAAACAATAACAAAGGCCTGAGTGACGTCATCTGCATACTATCTATTGATTTAATTTAGCCAGCCATTTTTATGAGTAGTTCTCACTAAATTATATTAATCGGAGGCAGACGATAAACGTTTAAGGTTACACATAGTTGTGCGGCTATGTGATCTCGTGGTATGACACTCGCTTTCGGATCGGAATGTCCTGGGTTCGAGCCTCGCGCTCGTCGCATAGTTGAGTCCTTGGAAAAAGGCCCTTTACTCACATTCTCTCACCGTACTCAGGTGTAAATAAATGAGTACTTGGCCGTTAACAGCGTTGTCTTTGTCCGAAAAATTGTAATATCGCCTAACAGGCGTCATGTCCCGTCCTACATGTTAAATGTTGCTGTTGACCAGCAACCCCTTTTAAAACGTTTTGAGCACATTTAGTGGATATTGCGCTATATAAAGCTCAATTATAGTTGTGGGTGTTAGATTGTCCGTTAGATCCGGCTGGCGGATGTTATGAGTTATTTAACTAAACGTAATGCATCAATAAGTTATTTTAAAGCAACATTGACCCTATCATGCCATTTTCTTTTCTAAATGAAAATAAACCGTTTAGTCAAACTTAAAAGTACTTGGGGACACGCAGTAACGATAACTCCTTCCTGACTTCAAACAGTAACGATAACTCTTCCCAAACTTCAATGAGTAACGATAACTCTTTCATTACTTCAATCGGTTGTCCTTTTCTTTACCAGCTTGTATTCGATAAACCGGTTGCCAAATAGACCGATAATAATAGAGGTAGGGGAATCCCCTAAGTTGACTGTGAAGGTCACTGGGGTTTATTGTAACAAGGCTAAAAATAGAACATGGGAAAATTTGGTCATTCTGAGAACACCAGATTTAGTGTAAATTGAAATAAACTATAATAACATATTATCAAAGTCGTTGTAGTGGAATAGGTGGTAGGTAATTATCGACGTGCGCATATCTGATCTGCAGGTCTGGTGACCTAACGCAATTATGGGCCTGTTTTAAAATTGTTGTAATGAACGTTGGTTTGATAGTATAAATATTACCTACAATATCACAATGAGGCCATAAAAATTTGGGTGGTCAGACCTGTTAATAAGTACACGTCGGTGTGTGTGTCTTTGTGTGTGTGTGTGTGTGTGTGTATCGAGGATTGGAGTGTGCGAAGAGTGGAGAATGAATAACGGGGGGGGGGGGGGGGGGGGGGGGGGGGGGGGGGGGGGGGGGGGGGAGTTGGCTGTATTATTTATCATTGTATTAGATTTTGTTGGAGAAAGTGAGACGGATGTGGGTTTCAGTCTTGTCATTGTTTTGATTTGGGGTCGCCTTCAGGTATTTTGGGCCCATTTGCGGTCAGCTAGAGTATATATATACATATATATATATATATATATATATATATATATATATATATATATATATATATATATATATAGAGAGAGAGAGAGAGAGAGAATAGAGAGAGACAAACTGAGAGACAGAGAGGTAGATAGATAGAGTGAAAGAGAGACAGAGAGACAGACAGAGAGAGATAGACAGGCAGACATACACACACAGAGAAAGAGAGAGAGAGAGAGAGAGAGAGAGAGAGAGAGAGAGAGAGAGAGAGAGAGAGAAAGAGAGACAAACAGAGAGACAGACAGGCAGAGAGAGAGAGAGAGAGAGAGAGAGAGAGAGAGAGATATTGACAGACAGACAGAGAGAGAGAGAGAGAGTGAAAGAGAGAGAGAGAGAGAGAGAGAGAGAGAGAGAGAGAGAGAGAGACAGACAGACAAAGAGAGAGATTTTAGAGACATTATTCAAATATCCTCATTTTGCCAAAGCCCCAGAGGTCAAGGTCAAAGGGTAACGACAACATGTCCAAAAGATATGAAAGTGGTGATAAATAATAATAACAGCCATTTTTTTTCATAAATTCGTTGTTTTGTTTGTTTGTTTGTTTGTTTATGCTCGTCACGTGACGGGGGACATGAGCTGTTAATTTTGAAGTGGATTCCATGCTCAGATGTCACAACACATGGTACAGCCCTTGATGGTGAGTGGATTAACCTTTTCAAGGCCGGAATCGATTTGGATGGGATTTCAATTTCTCTTCTTATAAACGTGTTTTTCAGGAAAAAAATGAGTAAACTATGATTATGATTATGATAATGATGGTGATGATGATGATGATGATGATGATGATGATGATGATGATGATGATGATGATGATGATGATGATGATGATGATGCTGGTTACTGTTGTTGTTTTTGATGATGATGATGATGATGATGATGGTGATGATGATGATGATGATGATGATGATGATGATGATGATGATGATGATAATTTTATACGTCTGTACAAAATATCTCCTTTTTGGATGAATAAAGTACATTCTTCTTCTTCTTCTTCTTCTTCTTCTTCTTCTTCTTCTTCTTCTTCTAATAATAATAATAATAATAATAATAATAATAATAATAATAATAATAATAATAATAATAATAATAATAATAATAATAATAATAATAATAATAATAATAATAATAATAATAATAATAACGCAACACCAAATTATTATATAACAACATTTCTTGAGAAAATCTTCTCTATTTGGGACATTCACGGACAGTAGATACATTGTAAAAAAAAACCCCACACATTGTCATTTAGGGACACTCAACAATGATCGTCCCTCCTGTTCCATGATGGCCAGGACCACCAGCTGATGTAGAAAATTGCTTTTCCTGGAAAAGATCAAAGCTGTGTTATTTCATGCCCGTCATTAACAATAGATTCGTGGAAGGCCGCGACACCAATTGACCTCTTTGACCCTTTGACTCAGGGCTTAGGGAATAAATTACTTCTAACAAATTAAACGGACCGTAAGACTCAAGAAATAGTGGGATTTAAAAATTTGGGCAGAAAATTTGGCCTTCAAAAAATTTTTTAAAAAATTGATCTATTTAAATGTCCCTCATCTTGGCAAAAAACTTTGAAAATTGAATTCGCGAAGTTTTCATGAAAGTCTCAGGTTTGAGAGTTTTTTGACAAGATATGGGTCATTGAAATCGATCGATATTTGAAGGACGAGTTTTCTGACCAAATTTTTAAAACTTTGTTTGTCCAGAGTTCGGCTAGTCCATTGGTCACGCTTCAGGAGTTATTATTAGTTGTTGACTATGATATTATGGTTTGTTGTGTGTCTGTCTGTCCGAGGGTGATTATTCGTACTTATTCGAATACTTGGAATTCTTGTTGTATTCATTGGCTTTCATTGTGCGGCTATGTAGTCTAGTGGTATGACACTCGCTTTCGGATAGGAAGGTCCTGGGTTCGAGCCTGGTTCAGCGCATAGTTGAGTCCTGGAGAGGGCTCTTTACTCATATTATCTCACTGTAATCAGGTGTAAAATGAGTACCTGGCCGTTAACAGCGTTGTGTCTGTCCGATAAAATTGTAATATCGCCTAACAGGCCCTGTCCTACATGTTAAATGTTGCTGTTGATTAGGGACCCATTGTAAAGCACTTCGAGCACGTTTAGTGGATATTGGGCTGTATAAAAGTTCATTTTTTATAAGCAAAAAAAAAATGGGAGTTCACGTTGTTGTCATGGTTACCTCATATCGCTATTGGACAAAATACATATTTTGTTCTCATTTTGGAAGTAATTTTTAAGAACTTTTGATATCGATATAATATCAAGATTAGCAATATCAAGATAATAACACCATAACAATAACAATAATGACGACGATGATGATGATGATGATGATGATGATGATGATGATGATGCTGATAATAATGATGATAATAATAATATTAATAATAATAATAATAATAATAATAATAATAATAATAATAATAATAATAATAATAATAATAATAATAATAATAATAATAATAAGAAGAAGAAGAAGAAGAAGAAGAAGAAGAAGAAGAATTATAATAAAAACAGCAATTAAATAGATAAATAAATAAATGAATAGTTAAATAAATGATAAATAAACAGATATATACACTGTATAAATAACAAAACAGATAATGGAATGAATAATTTATGCGTGGACGTGAGATTCATATCACTCGACTCGCGGTCTTCACCAAAGTCCATCCATCCACTGTTTCCTGGTTTGGTCAGTTTCTCTAATCTTGTCACCAGATCAGACCTCCTCTCTCTATCATTTTACACTGTATTGTGCGTGTAAATTATTAGGCCATTCATTTCTTTATCCTTTTCTTGTCCTCCCAAGTTCCTTGGTGTCCCGTGGGGGGGGGGGGGGGGGGGGGGGGGAGGGGGAGGGGGGGGGGGGGGGAGGGGGGTAGAGGGGGGAGGGGGGTGAGTCCACTCTGTAATCAATTTTCTGGTGCTTTGATGACAACGAGGACAGATTACTGAAATGTGATTCACTCTCACATTGTCAACGAGATACAAAGCTGCAAGAAGCTGTAGGCTGCAAGAAGCTGTAGGCTGCAAGAAGATGGCTGTAAAGCTTAGCTGTAAGAAGCGTAGCTGTAAGAGCTGTAGCTTAAGAACTGTAGGCTGTAAGAAGCTGTAGGCTGTAAGAACTGTAGGCTGTAAGAAGCTGTAGGCTGTAAG
>NC_088367.1:6545353-6567853 GCF_034508935.2 Berghia stephanieae | reverse complement strand
TATTATTATATTATTATTATTATTATTATTATTATTATTATTATTATAAATTTTTATTATTATTATTATTATATTATTATTATATATTATTATTATATTATTATTATTATTGTTGTTGTTGTTGTTGTTGTTGTCATGTCCTCCCAGCATCCTCCTAGCCATTAAAACGTATTCAAAATGAAAGTTGTTGATTCCAGACTATAAAACTCTAAGGATTTTCAAGTGTTATGTGTTACTAGTGAGAGTAAATTGTTGATTTCTAAAGTCAACTATAGCGACTACAATTTTGATCTATTAATAATTACAATTTTTTTTTAATTTTCAAGTTGGCACTTCTGCTCTAACCCCCTCCAACTCTGCGAGCTGCCAATCAATGTCCAGCAAACAAATCACTCCACTATGAAAGCTAACATGGCACAATGAACAGTAATGAAAATGGTAGCTCCTGGACGCTCGAAGGTGTATAATACAGTGGAATAGACGCTTTGATTCAATGTTCAAAGACAGATGAAGTGGACGTTTCGAGTTTTCCCTTTGTCAATTGACATCTGACATGTAGAACCTGGTTCGAGTCCCGCGTTATTGGAGGAGGCAGACAGCTGAATAGATAGTGTATGCTTGGCTAAGAACTTCACAACATTGCCATCCAGAAGTATAATGGACCAACACACAAAACTATGTGTAACCTTAAACGTTTATAATCTAGTTAATAAAATTTAGCGAGAATTACTCATAAACGCGGATGATAAAAAAAAAACAACAATAACAAAGACCCGAGTGACGTCAACTCCGTTCTATTTATACTTTGAAAAAGTCTCTTTGCTCCCATTGTCTTCTCGAAGGCAAAGCTTTGGCCTTGATGTTTTGCCCACGTTTGAGTAACTTAGTTAAAAGATGAGTGACTTGCTATTAGCGGTGAAGGATTTGGTAACAGTTGTGCGGTTATGTGGTCTTGTGGTATGACACTAGCTTTCGGATCGGACGTTTCTTGGATTCGAGCCTCGCTCGGTGAATAGTCGAGTCCTTGGAAAAGGCTCTTTACTCACATTCTCTCACCACATTCAAGTGTAAAATGAGTAACTTGCCGTTAATAGCGTTTTCTCTGTCAAAAAAAAAAAAGAACTTGTAATAACGCCTTATATGCTTCACGTCTTGTTCTATATGTTGCGTGTTGCTGTTGGTAAGAAACCCTTTGTAAAGCGCTTTGAGCACATTTAGTGAATATTGCGATGTATAAAAAAGCTCAGAGCTCAAGAGTTACTAAGTATAACAATAATCTTCAACAGTCGTGACGTCACTTCCTTTCTAATGACGCATGGTAACTTAGTAACTGGCTCTAAACTATCGGAACAATGGCGGACGCCCGTATGAAATATTTCCCCGGCGAGCATAAAAGCGTATCCAGAGGGAAAAAAAAACACATAAATTTGATCATATTTTGACTTTTACACAATCTGATCACAAGACATATGAAAAGTTCTCGCCAGCATGAAGAATAAAAAGTAATGATTTTCTTAGTTTAGAACCACGATGGCGGCCCTTGTCGGGCGGCGTGACATCAGACTATTGAATCCAATTTCAAACTACAAAATTGAGGAGCAGGCACCGGTGTAAGATAGATATATAAGCAAGTGTGTATGAAAGGTTCCATACAAAGCAAGATAGAAAATCACAAGAAAATTCCAAGAAAGAAAAATACAAGAAAAAAAAAAACATCCCCCAAAAAAATCAGTCTACCGCGACTGGGGATCGAACCTCAGACCTTCTGATTACCGGTCAGATGTTCTACCATTAAAGATGCTCCCAATAGTTGGGACAAATTTTATTACTATATTCTTCACAAGGGTACACGTTTTTTACGCTGTCAACCCTCGCTTACATCAAACAACACATACAGTGAACACTAGCGGACGGTAATCAGAAGGTCTGAGGTTCGATCCCCAGTCGAGGTAGACTGAGTTTTTGGGATGGTTTTTTTTTCTTGTATTTTTCTTTCTTGTTTTGCCTGGCACTTTTCATACACACTTGTTCAGATCTGTAAATATAAAAAGGACGCCTTACCATTTTCCTCTTGGTTAGAATTCGATTCTTAAGGGGGAAGGGGGGGGGGGGGGGGCTTGGTTTTCATCAGTTCAACTTGGTATTATTCTATAGATAGTATGCGCTTGGCTAAGAAGCTCATAACATTGCCATCCGGAAGAATAACGGACCAACACACAAAACTGTGTGTATCCATGAACGTTTATAGTCAGGTTAATACAGTTCAGTGAGCTTTACTCATAAACGCGGATGGCAAAAAACAATAACAAATACCTGAGTGACGTCATTATCGAACTATCTATAACCGAGTGACGTCAAATTCGTTCTATCTATAGATAGAACGAAGTTGACGTCACTCAGGTCTTTGTTATTGTTTTTTTTTTTGCCATCCATGTTTATGAGTAATGCTCACTTAACTGTATTAACCAAACTATAAACGTTCATAGTTCCGCAGATTTTGTGTGTTGGTCCCCTATAGTTCCGGATGACAATGTTGTAAGCTTCTTAGTCAAGCGCATACCATCTATAGCACCCTGTTTACCCCTGTATAATACTGTTTTGAGACTGTGCTTCATATTATATATCTCTTGAATTTACCTCTGATCTTTCTAGAATTTGTCTTTTGTGTCTCACCCCCCCCCCGCCCCCCAGCCCACCCCCCTTTATCTCAAGTGTTTGTTTGTTTATTATCAACCCTTTGTTCTGTGTTACTTTCCATTTGACTGGATCTCAAATTATGACCTTAATTAAATAATGACGTCATGTGGTAAAAGCCATAAGCGCCTCGGTATAGAAAAATGAGCTATTTATAGATTATGGGAATCCCCTTTTAATGGCACATAATAGAATCTGGGTAATGAAGTAATATACAATATAACCTTAAAACTATCAGAAATACAACATTTTAAAATCCGCTTCAACAGTCGTAACGTCACTTCCCTCGTAATGACGCATGGTAACTTAGTAACTGGCTCTAAACTATCGGAACAATGGCGGACGCCGTTATGAAATATTTCTCCGACGAGCATAAAAGCGTATCCAGTGAAAAAAAAACATTATAAATCTGATCATGTTTTGACTTTTACACATTCTGATCACAAGATATATGGAAAGTTCTAGCCAGCATGAAGAATAAAAAGTACAGGCCATGATGGCCGCTGTTGCTGGGCGACGTGACATCAGACTATTGAAACATAAAACAAATCCTTATAATTAACCAGTAGATTTTTGACCAATCAAAACATGGAATTTGTGACACACCTTCACACGTCCTCGGACAAACATAGTTGGTTGTTTATAAACAATAACGCGAATAAATTCGACCTCTCCCTGATCATTGCTTTTGTTTTTATACCGCGAAATGGGTGACTAGTTATCACACGATTTTCTCCATCATATTATAATCGTTTGAAATATAGCGCAATGCCCACTAAATGTGCTCAAAGCGATTTACAAGGGTTCCCCAGTCAACAGCAACATTTAGGTCGAGACATGGCGCATGTTGGGCGAAATTACAATTTTTCAGACAGACACAACGCTGTTAACTGCTAAGGTACTAATTCACATGTGATTACCATGAGAGAATTGTAAATAAAGAGCCTTTTCGATGGGGTCGACTATGCATCGAGAGACAGAGGCTCGAACTCAGGACCTTCCGATCGGACTTACTGGACATATGCCTCTTGGCTCCTGGCGGAGCATAGGGCCTTAACAGCACTCTTCTATCTTCTTCTGTCCTTGGCACAGACCTTTGCCTCACTCCAGGTAAGATTGGAGACGCACAAATCTTGGTGAAGGCTTCTCCTCCACGTCTGTTTTGGACGACCCCGTTCCCTCTTGCCCTGTGGGTTCCATTCGAGAGCCTGCTTGGTTATATTACAGGGCTCTTTCCGCAGGGTATGGCCAACCAACCCATCGCCACTTTCTGGGCCTGACCTGGACATCCATTTGTTCTTGGTTTGTTCTTGTCCAAAGGTCAGCATTTGGCACCTTGTCAAACCGTTTCAACCTGTGTACCTGAGAATTTGTCGAAGATATGGTCATATGGCTGATGAGATTTATCCCCCCTTCTATGTAAAATCTTAACTGGAGTATTTGACACTTCCGATACCATAAATATTGACAGCGTCGAATTGAGTCTTATCATTAAATGAAATATTGTGTGAGAAATTCCCCTCATATTTTCCCTCCTTAAATCATGCACAAGCCATGTACTATTATTGATAAAGGTTGCCAGATAATGTTTACATAGAATGCCAAACAAGACCTGAAAAAATGCCAAATGTTTTTTAGGCATTAGTTTATCAGCTAAAATCTACATCAAATTAGAGACAAATTTTAAAGTTCTAAACAGAAAGACACGAAAACTTCACATTCTTTTGTCAATTATTTAGAGAACGAATTAGCAAATTTTGTTCCGATATTGTTGTAACCATCTAGGTGTACTGCATATACAGTTCTGATAACCGAATACAATTATGGGCCTAATTTGACATTGATGTAATGGATAATATTTTTCGTTGGTTTGTAAGTTTTCACGTCAACACTAGACCCATGACAGACTGTGTTTCCAGACCTGTAAAAAGTTCACGTTGTTCTTCAATCAAATAGATTTAAATTTGAGCGTTTATATAGCGCAATATCCACTAAACGTGCTCAGCGCGCTTTAGAAGGGGTCCCTGTCCAACAGCAACACTTAATATATAGGACGGGACATGACCCCTGTTAGGCGATATCACAATTTTTTTCGGACAGAGACAACGCTGTTAACGGCCAGGAACTCATTTTACACCTGAGTAAGGTTAGAAAGATTGAGTAAAGATTTTTTTTCCAAGGACTCAACTATGCGCTGAGCGAGGCTCGAACACAGGACCTTCCGATCCGAAAGCGAGTGTCATACCACAAGACCACATAGCCGCACAATCAAATAGAAAGAAATAAGCTAGTTTTAAGAATGTGTCAACAGTGCTAGAATACTAAACCCAATTTTTCTATGCCAATCCTTTTTTTAAATAAAGAAAACACGGTTTTAAAAAAATTTGGCATTGAAAACGTCAAAATGGCAACCCTCTTCTGATAACAGTCACTCTGTTCTTCAAATGAATTTGATAGACTGACTCCGTTTTGGACTTTTCTGTGACCCGGAAGTTTCATTACAATGTTGTGACACGTGCAAGTGGAACGTATGGCTAAGTTCAAGTTCAAGGTCATATATTGTTGCCATGCATTGTTAAAAATAACATCCGCCCGCCGGGAAAAACGTACAAATACACAAAACTGTGTGTAACCTTAAAGGTTTTATGTTTGATTAATATAATTTAGTGAAAACTCTCTTTTTCTCTTTTTTTTCGATCTCACTCTCTCTCCCTCTCCCCCCCCCTCTCTCTCTCTCTCTCTCTCTCTCTCTCTCTCCTCTCCTCTCCTCCCTTCTCTCCTCCCTCCTCCACCTCTCTCATTCTCTTCTTGTACTTCTCCTAATCTTCGTCTTCGTTCTCGTCCTCCTCCTTCTCCTCCACCACCACCATCACCAACTCCCCTCCTCTTTCTTCTCCTCCTCCATTTTCGCCTGTTCCCTTTTACTCTGTCTGTCTCTCTCTCTCTCTCTCTCTCTCTCTCTCTCTCTCTCTCTCTCTCTCTCTCTCTCTCTCTCTCTCTCTCTCTTTCTCTCTCTCTCTCTCTCTCTCTCTCTCTTCTCTTCTTTTTTTTAGAACGAATATCTCCCTCTCTATTATTCTTTTAAATTGTTAAAATCTCCTTTCCCTCTTCCTCCCCCTTTCCCTCCCTATTTCATGTTCTACTTGTAGCATCTCGCCACACCCTCTCACCCCCCCCCCCCTTATCTTCATCGTCCATTTCCTAACTCATTCAGGCACTCATCAAAAGGAAGTGATACATGGCAAAATATCAACAACAAATAAAAAACCAACAAAAACAAACAAAGAAAGAAAAAAAAACCAACATTATCTATTTGAAGGTCAAAAGAAAACTTATATCAAAAAAAAAAAAGGAAACGAAACAAAAAAAAAACAAAAAACAAAACAAAGACAAAACAAACAAAAACAAAAAACACCCCCCCCCCCCAAAAAAAAAAAAAATAAAAAAAGAAACCCAAACAAAAAGCCAAAACAAAAAAAAACACACAAAAAACAAAAAAACAAACAACTCCCCATAGCAAAAAAACAAAAAAAAAAAAACAAACAAACAAACAAACAAGACAAAAACAAACAAACAAACCCCAAAACAAACACCCCCCCCCCCCTAGTAAACAAACAAACAGACAAATATACAACAAAAAAACAAATCCATACCATTATATTTTTATTCCAGGGAATTCGAATCTTTAGTCATCAAACGAAATTCAACGAGGCATTTCCTTCCCACGTCATCGACTAAAGCACGTTTTCCACCGCCTACAGATACTGGACGCAATTTCGTGACCCACTGCAAGGGGAATAACCGACTCAAATTCTTATGGGCTCATTGTTATAATGGAAATCTTTAAAAAATAAAATGAAAAATGACGCAAAATATTGTCCATTACAACAATGTTAAACTAGGCCCATAATTGCAATCGGATGTCAGACCTGCTTATATGTACACGTCGTCCAAAACACAAGGCTTATATAGACTACAATTTTGTGACCCAAAGGGGAATAACTCTGATGATTAAATGGGTGACCCACCGCATCGGACGGAATTATGTTAATCTATTAATGCTATGCGTTTAGTCAAAAATAGATAACATTTGCCAGCCGGATATAACCTACCAACACACAAAACTATGTGTGACCTCGAACGTTTATAGACGCTGTGCGTTTGGCTAAAAATCTCACAACATCCGCCAGCCGTATATAACGTACCAACACACAAAACTATGTGTGGCCTCGAACGTTTATAGACGCTGTGTGCTTGGCTAAGAAACTCACAACATTGCCATCCGAACACAATTATGGGCCCAGTAACATTGTTTGTAATGGACAATATTTTAAGTTGGTTTGATAATTTTTCCATTACAGCAACGAGCCCATACCCAATTGGGTTATCAGACCTGTAAATGAGAAGACGTCGACCCTGACAAATCACCGGATTATCGAGCTGGGTCACATATTCAAGTCGATCACGACGCTAAGTCTCAAAATGAACTTCAAGCACTGCTAGAGGATCACGAATTTTCTTCTAAAATAAAGTGAAGCACTTCAGAACATCCTCGCCACTTGATTAGCGATAGATGGGAAAAGATTCCAAAGTGCAGCGATGTCACGATCAGCTCGAACCATTCCATGCGGGGTTCCCTTTTACCCTGACCTGACACCATAAGGGCTAACCTACACTGGAGAGTGACTCGGACGACCCGGCACTGCCGTCCTCTGCCGTATTCCTGATAAAGACCTCGGGTATCTACTAAGAATAAAGAGGAGAGCGCTAGACCTACCCATACCAAGCACCCGGCGTCCTCCGCTGTTTTTTTTTTTTTTTTTTTTTTAGCTTGGTATGGGTTCGTGAGGCGGCTCTTCTCTTTATTTTTAGTATTTTGTCCGTGCCCGATGTCTTTATCCGGAAGACGGCAGAGGACGGCAATGCCGGGTCGTCGGAGTCAGTCTCCGGTATGGGTTAGCCCAAATAGGATTTTTCTAACACAGAGCAGGAGTTTAAAGTCGCTTTCGCAAGCAAAAGGCCTGACCCTGACCGTGACCTTCGAAAACGCATGGCCTGACACTGACCAACAAATGGCGTCCAAAGACAAGTCTTTGACCACAACAGAAAACAAATCGGGTGTTATATTTCAACAGTTCAATCAATGAAATCACTTGTTTCCTTGACCACTACTAAAGACAACTCACTAGGCGGTCTACAAACGTCAAAATATGGGCCTTAGTGGGTTTTAGTGTCAGGCTATAAGTTAAGGATGGCTACGGTTCTAGTGTCAGGCTATAAGTTAACGATGGCTACGGTTCTAGTGTCAGGCTATAAGTTAACGATGGCGACGGTTCTAGTATCAGGCTATAAGTTAACGATGGTTACGGCCTGATTCTGCCCCCCAAAATGACGTCACAAAAGAAGACGACAATCACCAAACCTAAAGTAAAAAGTGAGTTGTTGTTAGAAGGGCTCAATGAAACAAATTATGATTCCACTGGTTAAGCTGTTGATTACAATTACAACTCACAATTAAGTTTTCCCCCATAATCTTCGTCTTCTTTTATGAAGAATTTGTCGAGTAACCTACCAGCGTAGCCATCGTTAACTTATAGCCTGACACTAAGACCGTGGCCATCGTTAACTCATAGCCTGACACTAAAACCCACTTACGTTATTTTTAGGTTTGTGGACCGCCTAGTGAGTTGTCGTTAGTAGAGCTCAAGGAAACAAGTGATTCCATTGGTTGGACTGTTGAATACAACTCACGATTTGTTTTCTTTTGTGGCCAAAGACTTGTTGGTCAGTGCGAAGCCATCGTTATGTTTTAGCCTGATATTAAAATCCAAAAAGACCGGCAGTTTGACGTCATTAATTGGTTTTTGCACCGCCTTGTGAGTTGTCGTTAGTAGTGCTCATGGAAACAAGTTATTTCATTGGTTGAACTATTGAATACAATTCACGATTTGTTTTCTTTTGTGGCAAAAGACTGGAATTTTAACGTCATTTTTTGGTCAGTATCAGCGTGGCCTTCGTAAAGTTTTGGCCTGACACTGACCAAAAAATGACGTCAAAATGCCAGTCTTTGGCCACAAAAGAAAACAAATCGTGAGTTGTATTCAAACTCACGATTCAAAAACTTGTTGGTCAGTGTAAGGCTATGTTTACGAAGGCTACGATCAGTGCCAGGCTATAAGTTTCCGAAGGCTATTGTACCAGGCATTGAGTTTATGAACGCTACGGTTTATCCCGGTTTCTGCGTAACTGTCTCTAAAATTAGCAATGGCTGTAAACATTTTAAAACCAATCACTACCGATCTTAATCAAATAATTCAATAAAACCACAACAAGGAAAACAATGGTGGTGGTAGTGCTGGTTGGGGGGGGGGGGGTGTGAGAGAGTGGGGTTGAAACGACGAAAATGTGTACCAAAGTCTTTAGTACAGAGTTTGAACGCTCTACCGCCTACACCATAAAATCCCCGGAACGTAACGCTACGCAACAAAACAGTTCTATAAATTTGTCTTTCTAGAATCCACCTCATAGAATTCACAAGCGGATTTCATCGCAATGGATTTTCACCCCCCCCCCCCCACCCAATAAATCATTCGCGCAGATTTACCGTTACTTATCTCGCATATTTCATCTGATTGAATTTGAAATAAAACACCCATATTGATGTTTTGAGATGTGTCAACAAACCTATAACATTTCCTATCAGAATTCCCTTCAACGAGTTGACAAACCAACCCGAAGACGGACAAAAAAAAAAACCTGTCAGAAATGTCTGACTCGTCAAAATTCATTCAATTTGCTTGGAAGAAGATCGCTCAGCGAGGACGCATGCGCACAACCAAGATGACGTTCTCTCTCTAATAACTTTTCCGCCGGTGACGTCACAGACTATGGGTGATGTCCAATCAAGGGACGCTACTCTTCCGCTAATCTCATTCCCTATTGTAGCGTTAACGGCGAAATCAAACTTTTGGTTCGTTGGATAAATTTAATTGTGTCACTGTTCACAAAGAAACGGTTTAGATTTCACGATAGAAGATCTAGATCGAATAGCAGACCGGACCGGACCATCGCGAAGGTGTGATTTATTACTGGAAGGAATTCTACCATTATTATATTATATTATATTATATAATATTATATTATATTATATTATATTATATCATATTATATTATATTGTATTATATTATATTATATTATATTATATTATATTATATTATATTATATTATATTATATTATATTATATTAGGCCTGGGGGTTCCCGTTAGATCAGGTATCAACACGCCCCCCCCTCCAAAAATAATAAAAAAACCAACAAACACTTGAGCTTTTATGTAGCGCAATATCCTCATTTCGTCCTCTGTGTTAAGAGTTGCTGTTGGCTAGAGACCCTGTGCAAAGCGATTTGAGCACGTTTAGTTGATATTGCTCTTTAAGGAAGGTCACCCTTTACTTTTCTTGCTTGTGAAGCGAGTGCTCTACCAACTGAGCTATCGGGACTTCCATTTCTGAGCCTGTATCCTGTTCTCATCAGTCAAAGGAAAAGACATTTTTTTTTGTTGTACTTTGGAAAAAAAAAGACCAACAACACGTGATTAAAATTTTGACCAGAAAACTCGTCCTTAAAATATCGATCGATTGGAATGCCCCTCGTCTTGAAAAGAAAAACAAGAAAAACTGAAAACAAAACAAAAACAAAACAAAAACAAAACAAAACAAATTAAAAACAAACAAACAAAAAAAAAAACAAACAAACAAACAAACAAAAAAACAAAAAAAACAATCTATATGGTATTTTGTTTGTTTAGTTCTGCCAACTGTTATCAAATCACTAAATTTCAAAGTAAAATTTATACCTACTTTAGATATCTGAATTGGTGATATTTTTTAGTGCACTGTGAACGTTGAAACACGTTCAGTAAACTGAATTTATTATTAACTCATACGCGCACACACTCACACGCTCACACACACACACACATATATACACACACATATATATATATATATATATATATATATATATATATATATATATATAATATATGTATTAATACATCAATCCTAAAATAATTCAGTCTTTAGATGCTTTTTAAATGTTAGTACGCTAGGAGCAGATTTTGTTCTAAAACACTGAGAGAGCCCCACAGACGTGGAGCTGCACAGTTAAAAGCTTTTTGGTGAACATTATTCATGCAGGTTTTTTTCTTTCATTAAAAATGACTGATGATCTTAAGACACGACAAGGTGTATAGACTTAGTAGAACATTTATTGGCCTATTGTATTGTACTCTATTCTGTAGTGAATAGGGAGCCAGTGAAAGTCATGTGATGGAGAAGTAATCTGCTCTCTCTCTCTCTCTCTCTCTCTCTCTCTCTCTCTCTCTCTCTCTCTCTCTCGCTCTCGAAATTTTAAGAGTAACAAACTATTTTTACTTGGAAAAAATTACTTTTTTAACCCCCCCCCCCCCCCCCGATTTTCTACTTCAAATGGCCATAAATCAGACATTGTGATTTACAATTTTTCATGAATTAAACGACAATGTGAAATTGAATGTACGAGTAAGCGTTAATTTAATACACGAAAACAGATAATGTCTGTAGTCATTTATTCATCCTGTTTTGTTGATAAAAGGGAAACCCGAAACGTCCATAGTATCTGTTTTCATTTATCAAATTGAATCTTACATTCAACTTCACATTGTTATTTATTTTTTCAAGCTTCGAGCTGCAGCATTTCTTCATGAAATATAATGTAAATGCTGCTGCTCGAAGCTCGAAGAAATAAATAAAAATGTGAAATTGAATGTAAGCTGTTTTTTTTTTTTTTGTTGTAATTAAATTGAAGCTTACATTCAATTTCACATTTTTGTTCATGAAATATACGGCAAAAAGTAGATAAATTATCTATTCTTATACACGACAACAATAACTCCAGTTTCCATAAACTGTGACGTGTTGACCATTTCCATTGAGCGCCTCACATTGGATGGGGGGGGGGGGGGGGGGGGGGGGGGGATGCCCAGGTTGTCACATGCCAAGTTTGTCACAGACCCTGGCCCAGCTAAAACCATTTTAAACAAAACAATTGGATTCAATAGTCTGATGTCACGTCGCCCAGCAACAGCGGCCATCGATGTTCTAAACAAAGAAAATCGGTACTTTTTATTCTTCATGCTGGCTAGAACTTTTCATTTGTCTTGTGATCAGAATGTGTAAAAGTCAAAACATGATCAGATTTATAATGTTTTTTTTTCTCCTCTGGATACGCTTTTATGCTCGTCAGAGAAATATTTCATTAGGGCGTCCGCCATTGTTCCGATAGTTTAGAGCCAGTTACTAAGTTACCATGCGTCATTACGAGGGAAGTGACGTTACGACTGTTGAAGCGTATTAGGATCTGTTCAAATTATAATCTTTCAAATTTAGTTTTTATTAATTTCACATTCGTATCGTGTCAGGTTGTATTCCAACATAAAACACGGGAAAAGACACGATGGTCTCTTCCGCTGAGAAAAACAAAACAAAACGAAACAAACAAACAAAAAACATTTTTTAAAAATTTGGCCATAAAAGTCGTCCTTCAAATTATATTAAACGATTAAAATGAACCTCATCTTGTCAAAAACTCTTTAAAATGATAACGGATCACAGCAATGACCTTGTTATAACATTGTTATAATTCATTCTGCGTTGGGCGGGTTGGGACCATTTCCATAACAACAATGGCCTTGTTATAACATTGTTATAATTTCATTCTGCGTTGGTTTGAGAGTATTTCTATAAGAACAATGGCCTTGTTATAACATACATACATTTTTAAAAATGATAAAATTTCCCATAGGGGAAATTTGTCTCTAGGGTCTATTCCAAGGGAAGACTGAAATAACCTAGGCATCAGCCGCAGTGCAGCGCCGCAAATTAAGCTAGGGCGAGGTGACTTGCTCAAGGCCACACAGCGCAGCGGCGGTAGGTGATCGAACTCGGTACCTTTCGGGTACGAAGCAAAGACCACACCACTGAGTCACGCCATCCCTAAATTTAATAATTTAATAATTTAATAATTTGATAATTTAATAATTTAATAATTTAATAATTTAATAATTTAATAATAAATTTATAATTCTTTCTGCTTTGGTTTGAGAGTATTTCCAAAAAAAAAAATGGCCTTGTTATAACTATGACATTGTTATAATTCTTTCTGTGTTGGTTTGAGAGCATTTCTATAACAACAATGGGACCATTATAACAATGTGGGTCACCAGACTTCATTTAAAAACGATAAACACTCTATGGAGTACGACAGACAATGACCAGCGTGATTTTCCGGTTTTTAAGTGTTTTGAAATTTTGGCCCAAAAAAATTAAAATCATGATTTCCAGTTTAAAGTGTTTTGAAATTTTGGCCAAAAAGAACTTGACAAATCGAATTGTTTTAAAGGAGAGAACAAAGAAAATTTAGGAAATGAAATACTTTCAACTTTAAGATTTTAAATGACCTACTTTAGAATTATGGGATATTCTTCCTTGTCTTTGATTGTTTTTTTTTTGTTTTTTTGGTTTTTTTTTTTGTATTTTTGTTTTTAAGGGTTTTACGGCCCTTGCGACACATTTAGGTCATATCAGCGTCAGTAAAAAGGAAGAAAATTGAATAGTCAAAACATGCTAGATGTACAATTAAACACAAGAAAAGTAATACAAAGGGGGATTGTTCTAATAGGAAACAGGTGAAAATTCCAAGAACACACTATCTGATAGTTTGAGATCGCCTAAAAATTTCATCCAGACACAAGCACACGATCCCACCAAGAGGAATATACTCAAATGTTTACAAACTATGATATATTAAAATAAAATAACCATGCCCAACAGAGAGATGATTTTCCAGGGAAAAAAAATATCACCTCCCAAAACAAATGCTATACATTTGACTGTTTTCGTCCCTGCAAGGACTCCGGCAAGGGCTAGGAAAAAACCAAGTAATCTCATTCAAAGACAAAGACAGAAAGCAACTCAGAAAACAGATATGGCGGGATAGAAGACACAGCAAATTCCTAGTCTTGTAGGAAAACAGAATTGAAATAAAACAAGAGCTCACAACAAGGTTTGGATGAAAAGATAACAAGAAATGAAGTGAGTAGGAAAGTGCCAGAAGACTACATAGAATAAAAACTTCGCGGCGGCGATAGGGGCTCGAACCCGCGACCTTACTGGTACATTAACTCCGCCTGGCCGGGGAGATCGTGACTCTACCGTATTACGAGCTGTCCACGACGCTTCAAACCTAAGCCTAACCAGAGCCTTCTCTCCCCGACTTCTTAAGATCACGGGTTCAACACACACAAAAATGGACGAAGAAGATGAAAAATTTCAAACCTTTGTTGTCTTTAATTTGTGCCCTATCGCATCAACACGGTATGACGTTGCCACTCAATGAGCCCATAATCAATTTGGTTATCAGACCTGCAAAACAAAGTGCACGTTGAGGTTAACCCTCACCCTCTCATCGCCCATCACTCTCTCTTTATTACTTTGTTTTTGTTGTTTTTTTTTTTAAAATAAAAGATAATGAATTTTTTTTTTTTTGGTATTTTGTTTTCATTTTTCTTCGGTGGGCGGTGAGGGGAAATAATTTATAGGTGACACGATAATATTTTCCAGAAAGAAGGGGGGAGGGGGGTGTGGAAAGGGGGGGGGGGTAGCTGTGGTGGGGTTTTCACAGCTCTGGAAATTCAATGGAAACTCATATAGAATAAAATGTCGTATTCTCGACATGTTTCTGCATGCATGATCTAGTCAAAAAAATATATTTAAGAAAGAGAGAGAGAGAGAGAGAGAGAGAGAGAGAGAGAGAGAGAGAGAGAGAGAGAGAGAGAGAGAGAGAGAGAGAGAGAGAGAGAGAGAGGAGAGAGAGAGAGAGAGAGAGAGAGAGAGAGAGAGAGAGAGAGAGAGAGGGAGAGTTAAAATAATAAAATGGCGGATAATGAAGACAATAATAACAGAATTGACTTCCCATTTACAAGTGTCAATAAAGTATTTTCTTTGGCGTTGAAGGGAGATAATCATCAAAGAAAATAATATTATGAGATTTTATGGCCTGTTTGTTTGCCGACACCGTGCTCAATGAGCTTTATAAAAACAAATAATAATATTATTTGTATTTCCCGTCAACCCCCGCAGAAGTCCCGAATGCTCAGTTGTTAGAGCATTCACTTCACGGGCAAAGGGAAAAAGGGTTGATCCAAGGTGAAGGGAAAACTTATTTTTTCTTCATATGACCGCCGGCCTGTCCACTGTCCACCCATCAATGATTGGGTAACTGGTTCTGTTAGACTTGGTGGAAAGTTTTTTTTACGATGCGATAGAATATTATCGTCCTATCCAAAGGGTAGTAAGGAAAAGATAGTATCCATTCCACGCTACAGAAACCCGGATAAATTTTGGCTCCTTGGGCCGAATGACTTTTAATGACTAATTACTTCTTGATTGGAAGTCACGAGCGGAAAAGTTATTAGAGAGAGAACGTCATGTTGGTTGTGCGGCATGAGACACTTCACCTAAAGCGAGGACGAGAAAGACGCATGCGCAAAACCATTTTGACGTTCTCTCTGTAAGGTGACGTCCAATCAAGGGACGCTACTCTTCCGTTAATCTCATTCCCTATAGATAGTATGCGCTTGGCTAAGAAGCTCATAACATTGCCATCCGGAAGTATAACGGACCAACACACAAAACTGTGTGTTTCCATGAACGTTTATAGTCTGGTTTTTACAATTTAATGAGCATTACTCATAAACGCGGATGGCAAAAAAAAAAAAAAAAAAAAAAAAAACAATAACAAAGACCTGAGTGACGTCATCTCGAACTATTTATAGATGGTGGCCAAATGTTTAAATATGTATTTTTCCCGAGTAAGGCGGTTTACTGGTTAAATATCAAAACAATCAGAATGAGACAGTTTAATTTTCTTTAAAAAGTACTCAATTTCAAATAGAATTTCTAGCATTGAAAAAATCTCAAAGTTCGTATTAATCTAGTATAATTTTAATGCAGCTATGTGGTCCAGTGGTATGACTCTCGCCTTCGGATCGGAAGGTCCAGGGTTCGATACCCGCACTGAGCGACGCATAGTTGAGTCCTTGGAATAAACTCTTTACTCCCATTCTCTTACCGTACTCAGTTGTATAATGAGTACTTGGCCGTTAACAGTGTTGTCTCTGTCGGGGAAAAAAATTGTAATATCGCCGAAGAGGCGTCATGACTCGCTCGTACTACGTGCCAAGCAGTTGATATATAATAATAATAATAATAATAATAATAATAATAATAATAATAATAATAATAATAATAATAATAATAATAATAATAATATTAATAATAATAATATTAATAATAATAATAATGATAATAATAATAATAATATTAATAATAATAATAATAATAATAATAATAATAATAATAATAATAATAATAATAATAATAATAATAATAATAATAATAATAATAATAGTAATAAAATAATAATAATAATAATAATAATAATAATAATAATAATATAATAATAATAATAAATGATAATTATATAATAATGATAATAATAATAATAATAGTAATAATAATAATAATAATAATAATAATAATAATAATAACAACAACAACGATAATAATAAACCTACAAGCATTGAACAATACTCATGATGGACAATCTTCCAGGCAAAAAATGCATTCTTTTTTTATAAACCATAATCGAAATAGGATTCAATAGTCGTACCGTCACTTCCTTCCTAATGACGTATGGTAACTTAGTAACACTGGCTCTAAACTATCGGAACAATGGCGGACGCCGTATGAAATATTTCTCTGGCGAGCTTAAAAGCGTATCCAGAGGAAAAAAACCCCATCAAGTTGATCATGTTTTGACTTTTACACATTCGGATCACAAGGCATATGAAAAGGGAATGAAAAGTTCTCGCCAGCATGAAGAATAAAAAGTAAAGATTTTCTTTGTTTAGAACCAAGATGGCCGCCGTTGCCGGGCGCGTGACATCAGACTACTGAATCCAATTGTTTAGATGAGGGAACACCTGGCGGTTCTAAATCCGTGTGAATGAAGTCGTTAACTCCACAATGGACTTCATTTCCAGTTTGTTTGATCGTTCAATTAGTCAAGGTACCGACTCGATACGTGACGACATCAAAGCAATACGCATGTCAGGGTGCACTAAAACCGCTAAGCATTGTAACTGCCACATAACGATATTAGGCTGGGGAAATCTAGATCCTGGAAATTCAATTTACAGAACTCTTTGGATCACAACAAAATAACAACGAAAGATCTTCTACTAAAAGCTGACATGACCCCCATTTCTGAAAAAGTCATATCAAGTAGATGGAGGTGGATTGGCCATTTTTGACGGACCAAGGAGGGAGCAATCCCGAAAACAGTGCTCAGGTGGACACCGCAGGGTAATCGCAATTAGATTCAATAGTCTGATGTCACGTCGCCCAGGAACAGCGGCCATCGTGGTTCTAAAAAAAACTGTACTTTCTATTCTTCATGCTGGATAGAAAACTTTTCATATGTCTTGTGATCAGAATGTGTAAAAGTCAAAACATGATCAGATTTATAATGTTTTTTTTTTCCCCTCTGGATACGCTTTTATGCTTGTCGGAGAAATATTTCATAAGGGCGTCCGCCATTGTTCCGATAGTTTGGAGCCTGTTACTAAGTTACCATCGTCATTACAAGGGAAGTGACGTCACGACTGTTGAAGCGTATAGGGGAAGACCACTGGAGACTTGGAGAAGATCGGTGGGAAGAGAGATTATGACATCCTTCGGTTGGACCTGGGGAGAGTTACTGTATCTGACAGACGACAGAAGTCACTGGCAATAGGGGACGACCACTGGGGGCTTGGAGAAGATTGGTGGAAAGAGAGATGACATCCTTCGGTTGGACCTGGGGTGAGGCACGGAAGCTGGCAGACGACAGAAGTCACTGGCAATAGGGAAAGGGAGACCACTAGAAACTTGGAGAGGATCGGTGGGAAGAGAGATGACATCCATTTGGTTGGACCTGGGGTGAGGTCCGGAAGCTGGCAGAAGACAGAAGTCACTGACAATAGGGGAAGGGAGACCACTAGCAACTTGGAGAAGATCGGTGGGTAGAGAGATGACATCTATTTGGTTGGGCCTTGGGAGAGGTCCGGAAGCTGGCAGACGACAGAGGTCACTGGCAATAGGGGAAGGGAGACCACTAGAAACTTGGAGAAGATCGGTGGGAAGAGAGATTATGACATCCTTCGGTTGGACCTGGGGAGAGGTCCGGAATCTGACAAACGACAGAAGTCACTGACAATATGGGAAGGCCACTGGAAACTTGGAGAAGATCGGTGGGAAGAGAGATGACATCCTTCGGTTGGGCCTGGAGAGAGGTCCGGAATCTGACAGAAGACAGAAGTCACTGGCAATAGGGGAAGACCACTGGAAACTTGGAGAAGATCGGTGGGAAGAGAGATGACATCTATTTGGTTGGGCCTGGGGAGAGGTCCGGAAGCTGGCAGAAGACAGAAGTCACTGACGCCCCTCACTGTCGACCTTATCACGTGTTTATGAAACACCAAAGAGGAGTAACTTCTAACTAACTCGGTGGATCAAAACCTCGACGTGGTCGGAGAGCTTGCGTGACTCAGTGATCTGGAGAGCTATGGCGGCCGGACAATGACCCCCCCCCCCAGCATGTTGTCCATCCATGGTGTTGCTATGTCTTTTGGCCTTTTGAGCTTTTTTTATATAGCGCAATATCCACTAAATACAAGGGGTCCCTGGCCAATACCAACATTTAACATTTAGGACGGGACATGACGCCTGTTAGGCGATGTTACATTTTTTTCGGACAGAAACAACGCTGTTAACCAGGTACTCATTTTACATCTGAGTACGGTGAAAGAATGTGAGTTAAGAGCCTTCTCCAAGGATTCAACTATGCGCCGAGCGAGGCTCAAACCCAGGACCTTCCGATCTGAAAGCGAGTGCCATACCACTAGACCACATAGCCGAACATTCAAGGTTTCTCATGTCTTCTGGTCGGGAGATTAGGTTGGATGGAAAAGTGGAATAACAAAAAAACTCGGATTTATTACAATGGAAAACAGGAATGTACTCTCAAACCGACGCAAACTATTATTGTCCATGTTAAATCAGGCCCCATAATCGCGTGCGGTTACCAGACCTGTGTATATGTGTATATACGTGTATATACGTTGACACAGCCCGCGTTACGTTACACACTTTTAATTGTTGCCATTGTTACTTATAATTATCTCTTTGACAGTGAGGGTAGAAAGCTAGGCTACAATAATGAGATTCCATACATGCATAATTTTGGAATTTGGAACGAGTTTCTACACATCTGTCTATCTGCCTACTTGTGACCTTGAGAACGCGTGTTTGGGATTGTAAATTAGACGATTGCTTTGTAAATGAGGTTTCTTTTCGGTGCTTTACGATCGGTCGGTCTCTTCATTGACGACTCATTATGAAAGTCACGTTTCTCATTCAAGAACTGACAAGAACTACTCTGGGGTTATCCAAACCCCGTACTCTTGAAAAAAACCCACATATTTAGAAATTTAGCCAGAAAACTCGTCCTTCAAATATCGATCGATTTAAATGACCCTCGTCTTAGCAAAATCTTTCAAACCTGGGACTTCGCCGAAGTCCCAGGTTTGAAAGTTTTTTCTAAGACGAGGGTAATTTAAATCGACCGATATTTGAAGGACGAGTTTTCTGGCCAAATTTTTAAATATGTGTTTTTCCAGAGCATAGCTGCATATTATTATTATGGCCTATTTTGTACCACAACAACCCGGAGACACAACTTAGTACATACAATAAAACTTGAATGGAAAGGGAAATTCCTGTTCTATTTTTAGACGCGTGGGCAGGGGACATTACTCATGGAATATCCAGATCTGTTGGAAACAATGAATTTGTATGCATGCATGGTTGTATCGGATTCGTTATGTTATCTTTAATGGCCTCGTATGATATGCATTTATTATTATTATTATTATTATTATTATTATTATTATTATTATTATTATTATTATTATTATTATTATTATTATTATTATTATTATTATTATGACATGTCTGTGAGATTCCCATAGTGCCAGATCCAATGGTTGATAAGCATGTCCATTAAATAATACAGTGTGATATTGTGAAGGGATTCCCCAGCCTTGAATCAGTCTGTAGATTTGATTGACAAGCTATTTATAAATCGTTGGGACTGGATAGGTTTTTAAAATTCTACCCCCCCCTCCCTCTCTCTCTCTCTCTCTCTCTCTCTCCCCTCTCTATCTCTATCTCTCTCTCTCTCTCTCTCTCTCTCTCTCTCTTTCTATCCATCCATCTATCTATCTATTTATCTATCTATCTATCTATCTATCTATCTATCTATCTATCTATCTATCTATCTATCTATCTATCTATCTATCTATCTATCTATCTATCTATCTATCAATCTATCTATCTATCTATCTACCTATCTATCTATCTATCTATCTATCTATCTATCTATCTATCTATCTATCTATCTATATATCTATCTATATATCTATTCAACTATCTATCTATAAATCTATCTATCTATATATCTACATCTATCTATCTATCTATCCATTTATCTATCCACCCATCTATCTATCTATATATCTATCTATCTATCTATCTATCTATCTACCTATCTACTATCTATCTATCTATCCATTATCTACTATCTATCTATCTATCTATCTATCTATCTATCTATCTATCTATCTATCTATCTATCTATCTATCTATCTATCTACTATCTATCTATCTATCCATTATCTACTATCTATCTATCTATCTATCTATCTATCCATTATCTACTATCTATCTATCTATCTATCTATCTATCTATCTATCTATCTATCCATTATCTACTATCTATCTATCTATCTATCTATCTATCTATCTATCTATCTATCTACTATCTATCTATCTATCTATCTATCTATCTATCTACTATCTATCTATCTATCCATTATCTACTATCTATCTATCTATCTATCTATCTATCTATCCATCCATCTATCTATCTATCTAGCTATCCATCTATCTATCTATATATCTATTCAACTATCTATCTATAAATCTATCTTTCTATATATCTACATCTATCTATCTATCTATCTATCTATCTATCTATCTATCTATCTATCTATCCATTTATCTATCCACCCATCTATCTATCTATCTATCTATCTACTATCTATGTATCTATCCATTATCTATCTATCTATCTATCTATCTATCTATCTATCTATCTATCTATCTATCTATATATCTATCTATCTATCTATATATCTATCCATATATCTATCTATCTATCTATCTATCTATCTATCTATCTATATATCTATCTATCTATCTATCTATCTATCTATCCATCCATCCATCTATCTATCTATCTATCTATCTATCTATCCATCCATCCATCTATCTATCTATCTATCTATCTATCTATCTACTATCTATCTATCTATCCATTATCTATCTATCTATCTATCTATCTATCTATGTGTCTATCTATCTATCTATCTATCTATCTATATATATATCTATCTATCTATCTATCTATCTATCTATCTATCTATCTATATACCTATCTATCTATCTATCTATCGATCCATCTATCTATCTATCTATCTATCTATCTATCTATCTATCTATCCATCTATCTATCTATTTATCTATCTATCCATCCATCTATCTCTCTATCTATCTATCTATCTATCTATCTATCTATCTATCTATCTACCTATCTATCTTTCCCTTTGTCTTGTCGGCAATTGTAAGTGTGTTGTACAAAATCGTGCACCAAACAGCCGACTGGTACTGTGTATAAAATGGAATTATGGTTCCATAAGGCCTGCTCAGGGGATAAAGAAAACGCATGGAGCATGGCAAATCCGTGGAAATTGTCTATATAATAAAAATGTTCATATTTTATATTATCGTGTATCTAGGAATCCTAGATTTCCCACGCATAGGACGGACTGTTTGTATTCGTCTGTCTTTCTGTGTGAATATCTTGATTCAAACAATTGTTTGCGCTTTATGGCACAATGGCTGTTGTAAGAGTTGTTATGTGTGATATTTATATAGCCTCTGAAAGGGTATTGTGTCGGGTTGTAGCTTTGTGGTTCAGTGGTATAGCACTCGTCTTCGGATCGGAATGTCCAGGGTTCGAATCCTGTGCTCTGAGCCGCGAATAATTGAGTCATTGGAAAAGGATCTATACTCTCATTCTCTGACCGTACTCGGGTGTAAAATGTAATATTTATCTTTTCATTTATTCAATTTAAAAAATTAATTTATTAATTTCTTTATTAATTTTTATATTTTTTCCCCCGACGGACTGTGATCTACCTTTGTGATCTTTACAAACACCGTTTTTCTATGAAAAGTCCCCCCCCCCCCCCCAAGGATCATATATGTGACTCATCGTCTCAAAACGGTATTATATCGGAACGAAAAGCCGAATTAAATGTTAAACTGATCAAAAGTATAAATTGTTGGCATTAGCACCCTAAAATATGGTATCCATTCTCCTCAATAAAACATACTAACTCAACACAAGTCTGATATTTCTGGCTATAAATTCAATTTTCAACATCTTAACCAACCCGACTTAATACCGTTTTGAGGCGAAGGGTCACATATTTTGAGTATTATTCTGGCGTGCTGGTAATTAAGGAATCAATCACTGTCGTGT
>NC_088367.1:6535353-6540353 GCF_034508935.2 Berghia stephanieae | reverse complement strand
CATCCGTATTTATGAGTATTTCTCACTAAACTGTATCAACCAGACTATAAATGTTCATGGTTATACATAGCTTTGTGTATTGGTCCGTTATATTTCCGGATGGCAATGCTGTGAACTTCTTAGCCAAGCGCATACTATCTGTAGACAAAGCTATTGGCAATCCGGCATTCAAGAAGATCATTTCAATGTGAAGCCAACACAACGTCATGAAAGGAGCTCTGTGTCAAGGGAAATAATCGTTAAAAAGCTTTTTACAAAACACTTTCTCCCGAGTTAACCCCCCTTTCTTTTAAATCCTCGATCCCTTTCTCGGTCTCTTTACATTTTTATTTATTTTTTATTCTAATTTTGCTTTTTTTCTTCTGTTCCTTTGCATTGATGTTGTAAGACTAAATTGATAAGACTTTTCATATTTGAGGTTGTCGGGTGAATTATTGAAAATTTATGTGAAACTCAAAGATACGTTATCCAGTCTAAGGTCAACCCACACCGGAGACTAACTCCGACGATCCGGCACAGCCGTCCCCTGCCGTCTTCCGGATAAAGACGTCGGGCACGGACAAAATACTAAGAATAAAGAGAAGAGCCGCATCACGAACTCATATCAAGCTATAAAAACAACAAAAACGACAGAGGAAGTCGTGTTCTTGGTATGGGTAGGTCTTGCGGCTCTTCTCTTTAAACTTCGTATTTTTCCGTGCCCGACGTCTTTATCCGGATGAGGGCAGAGGACGGCAGTGCCGGGTCGTCATAGTCGGTCTCCGGTGTGGTTTATCCCTTAGGACATTCGACCCGAAAAGTACCGAGTTCGATCACCGCCGCTGCGCTTTGTGGCCTTGATCAAGTCACCTTGCTCTAGCTCAATTTGCGGCGCTGCACTGCGGCTAATGCCTGGGTTATTCCAGTCTTCCTTTTCCCCTATGTCAACATCCCAATGAAACAGTAACACACCACTTGCTTGAATGTCAACCTCTTGAAGACCTGAGATGCAAATTCCTCCCACCAAATCCAAGCATCAGTAACACACTTTATAGTCACGTGGAACAACTACAAAAGACGTCTAACTTCTACGTCATGGCACAAGACCGAAGGGCTAGAGCTCAGGTGGTCGCTGGTTCGGATAAATAAGTAAGTAAGTAAGTCTTCCTGTTGAACAGACCCTAGAGACAAATTTCCCCATGGGATGAATAAAGTGAATCTGATTATTATTTTAGAAATATTTTTTCAAAATAAAGAGATATATCTAATTCAAGTTTTGATTGACGCAAACTAGAAAAATGACTTAACAGATTTTTAACGATTTAAAATATACACACACACATCTGTAATGGATTTCATACAAGATATACTAAAAGCAGAAAGACAAAATAACTTTTCAATAAATGTATTTGCTTTAGATAATCAAACAATTAAACACTCATTGTATCCAGTTTATGTTTCAAATATAGTGAGCGAAAATATAATTGATCTCTTATATATTGAGGATGATGAAAACACACTTTATTGTTTAATCAGAGATTTAGATAGTTTCTTATGTGATAAAAATAAACATAAATCATTTACATGTAGAAATTGTTTACAAGGATTTCGCAGAATAGAAACATTAGAAAAACATAGAGAAATATGTTAAAATTATAAGCATTGTAATACTATAATGCCTAAGAAGTAAAATAATGTTATTAAATTTAAAAATCATCATTTTAAAAATAGACTGCTATTTGTTATCTATTCTGATTTTGTATCTAATAATACTCCTTTATCAACAACACAACCAAATCCAATATATTCATATGTTAATCCAATCTTTAAACAAACAATAGATAGTTATGGAATCTATGTTCATTCTGATTATCCAGAAGTGTATAAACCACAATACTTTTCATATGTGGGAGAAGATGCAAAAGAGAAATATGTGGAAAAAATAATTAGAATATTCAAAGAAATAAATTATAAGATTTATCTCTATGAAAAGAAAGAACCAAGATTGAATAAAAATGAAGAAGAAGAATTTCAAGAAGCAACAGAATGTTACATTTATAAAGAACAATTTCAAGAAAATAATAAAGTAAGAGAACATAATCATCATTCTGGTAAATAAAGAGGTGCTTCCTGTCAATCTTGTAATACAAAAGAAGGGCGGTCCAGAGTAGCCCATATCACATACTACTGATTTCAACGTGTCCGCCATTTTGTGTGATCAGTATTTTGATGCCTCGCTCAAGTTCTCTCCAAGTGTCTTTGAGCATTTCTTAGCTGACCGATTCAACTCCCATTAATAAACAAGAAATGAAGTGAGTAGGAAAGTGCCAGAAGACAACAGAGAATAAAAACTTCGCGGCGGCGATGGGGGACTCGAACCCACGACCTTACTGGTACGACAACTCCGCCTGGCCGGGGAGATTGTGACTCTACCGTATGAGAGCTGTCCACGACCCCGATCAATAAACATGGAAACAATAAAGACTGGAATAACCCAGGCGTCAGCCGCAGTGCAGGGACGCAAAGTGAGCTAGGGTGATGTGACTTGCTCAAGGCCACACAGCGCCGCGGCGGGTGATTGAACTCGGTACCTTTCGGGTACGAAGCAAAGACCGTGCCGCTGAACCACGCTGTCTTTATGAGCTGAAACAAATTTCATATAATGATATCTTCATTAGTTTCAGAATTAAACAAAAAAATGAGTGCAATATCAGCTAAACATTCTCAAAGCGCTTTACAAGGGATCCCGGGCCAACAGCAACATTTAACATGCAGAACGGGACATGACGCCTGTTATGCGATGCTACAATCATTTTTTTTCGGACAGAGACAACGCTGTTATCAGCCAGGTACTCATTTTACACGGTGGAGAGTGTGAGTAAAGATCCTTCTCCACGGACTCAACTATGCGCCGAGCGAGGCTCGAACCCAGGACCTTCCGATCCGAAAGCGAATGTCATACCACAAGAGCACACATAGCCGCGCGAATAAATACGAGTTGTCTTTGGTTCCAGGCTTCTGGGATAGCCTCACTGGCGGTCGGTCAATAGAGCGAAGTTGTTTTGTGCCGCCCTATATTTTCCGTAGCGTAGCATGTCAACCAAACAAAAAACTTCAATTTTAAAATTTTGATAAAATTAAAAATTTAGCACATACTGCTTTTTGTTTTGAATTTAATAATTGATGACTCGTGCGTCGCTCCGCGAAGGTAGCGTCAAATCGGCACGTTTCATCTTTCCCCCGTTGCCTGCGCGGGGTGACAATGAGTGGAGGGTGTGGTGTGGTGGGGAAGTTTTTTTGTTTATATGAGCCAGTCTTCGTTTGGCCGTCCTGTCCTTATCCTATACTCTGTTGTACCTTGAAGAAAGTTAGTTACCACTCCCCAATCTCCCTCCACCCTCCCTCCCCAACTAACTATTGTCTTTCACTGCTAAAATAATTAGGCCAAGACGGCCAATCTAGCGATGCACGCCCTGAGGTCCTACTTGGGATAAATTAAAACCATATCAGTTTTATCACTGAAAGAAGAGGCTTTGCTTCACTTAGATATACGGATGAAGAGAATGGCAATAAATATATATTTTATCATTGTTTGTTTTGCTTAAATATATATTAAATATAAAAAAGAACAGTAAACAAAGTATGCACCGAGAAGAGCCCCATGGTACTATAAATAAAAATCCCTGACCCCACGGAGTCCTTCATCCCCGCACACTCCCAACGATCCCTACTCAACTTGTATTGTGTGCATTGTCTAATACTAATAATAGTATAATTATAAAGATGTCGCTGATTGTGTGTGAAGTTAACAAGTGCTTTGCGTTTGGAATTAAATGTGGATTTTTAAATTCTATTATTCTAAAGTTGTGTGTCATACCGTGAGTATTCAGAGAAAATGTATTATCGCTGTTGTCATTGTTTATGAAACCTACCTGTTTTTTATCTTGAATCATTTTATTTTAAAAAGTTATTTCTGTAATTTGTAACCAATCATGAATCATGTTGATTTTTTAATTGAAAATCGATTCCGACACTTATCCCCTCAAGAGAAAATAGTGTAGAAGATTTAGGTCCACACAAACCAGTGAATTTTAACTTAGTTTCTAACACTCCGAGGAGACAGCGCCGATTTAATAATTTAATAATGATTATTTTTAAAATGTTGAATGGCTTACTGCCAGTGAAAGCCGTAAAAGGCTTCATTGTTTTTATTGCTTGATTTTTGGTGATGTATGCTATAACGGACAACAGGAGGATTCAGTGATATTGCGCACATCTCTCAGGCACTGAAGAAACATTCTGAATCAAATAGCCATGTCACAGATGCTGTTAAATATAAACTTTTCAACGTTGTAGATATAAGAAATCAGTTGGAAACAGGACATGCTGCGTCTGTGAGTCGTTATAATGAACAGGTGAAAGTTAACAGACAAGTTTTGTCCAAGATAATTGATGCTCTTTTGTGAGTACGTCTCGTTAATATTCTAACACACACACACATACACGCACACACAAATACACGCACATATGCAAACAATTGCAATACCGCCCTCCACACACACACACACACACACACACACACACACACACACGTACAAAGTAGGTCAAATTAAGTTAAATTAACTAGACCAATAAAATTTGATTCTGTATTTCGGATTTGTGCCGCCTTAAATACAATGTGACCAACCGCCCCTGGATAGCCTGTACAGAGGACAATAGATTTATTGTCTTCCAGTTGACGTAACTGAATGTTTACATGTCTTGTCGCTTTCACTTAAAAAGATTATGGGTTATATGTGACCTACCGTCTCAAAACGGTATTATGTGGGAACGAACCAGATGCTTAAACACCGAATTAAATGTTTAACTGGTCAAAAATATAAATTGTTGGCATTAGAACCATAAAATATGGTGTCCATTCTCCTCAATAAAACATACAAACTCAACGCAAGTCTGATTAATATTTCTGGCTATAAATTCAATTTTCAACATCTTAAAGCCAACCAACCCGACTTAATACC
>NC_088367.1:6515353-6530353 GCF_034508935.2 Berghia stephanieae | reverse complement strand
TTCTTATTCTCGTTTTCATCTGCGTTTGTTGCGAAGTTAAAATGTTATTCAGTTGACTGAACCTCGACTTAGCTATAGCAATCCTGTTTTTCACTTCCAGCTCATTCTTTCCGTTGTTGGTCATTGTCTGTCCAAGATATTTAAAAGAATCTACTTGTTCGATGTTTTGATTATTAATTTGGACTTTTGCGCTTTTTTCAGGCTTCTTTGACATGACCATTACCTTCTTCTTTTGAACATTCATCTCTAGACCCTTTGCTGTACTGTTCAGGTTTACTTGATTTGCAAGGATCTGTAGATTTGTCTCGTTCGATGCCAACAATACTGTATCATCTGCATATCTCAGATTATTTATCCTCCTACCTCCAATAACAATACCTGGAATGTGCTCGGTTTTACGGAAGATAAACTCTGTGTACAGGTTAAATAGATATGGAGAGAGGATACATCCTTGACGAACTCCTCTTTTAATTGGCGTGAAAGGTGACAGATCACCCTGAATCCTGATGGCTGCTTTTTGATGCCAATATAGATTGGATTATGATTATGTCGAAAGAAATGTGTAATATCGCCTTACAGGCTTCATGTCTCGTCCTAAATGTGAATTGTGCTGTTGGCTGGGGACCCTTGAAATAATATAAGCAACAGTATTTATTGTACATTTTAAAGAACTTGAGATTTGATATAGCGCAATATCCACTAAACGTGCTCAATGTGCTTTAAAGAGGTCCCTAGCCAACAGCAACAATTAACACGCAGGACAAAACATGACGCCTGTTAGGCGATTTTACAGTTTTTTTATGACAGAGACAACGCTGTCATGTTAATACCTAGAGTACGGTGAGAGAATGTGAGTAAAAATCCTTTTCCAAGGACCCAACTATGCGATTCGAACCCAGGATCCTCCGATCCGAAGCGAGTGTTATACCACTGGAGCACATAACCGCATATTTACGTAAATGGCGCCAACAACGCAAGAAATATCAATTGCAAAGCCTAATGAGTAAGGTAAGTGGATATTGCGCTATATATAAATGCTCAATCATGTTTTCCTATTCCTTATATTTTCTCCCTCCAGATAAATCCATGGCTCATTCATAGTCAGGCACCAACCACAAGGCTCACGACTCATTCATCCCCAGTCACCAACCACAAGGCTCACGACTCATTCATCCCCAGGCACCAACCACAAGGCTCACGACTCATTCATCCCCAGTCACCAACCACAAGGCTCACGACTCATTCATCCCCAGGCACCAACCACAAGGCTCACGACTCATTCATCCCCAGTCACCAACCACAAGGCTCACGACTCATTCATCCCCAGGCACCAACCACAAGGCTCACGACTCATTCATCCCCAGTCACCAACCACAAGGCTCACGACTCATTCATCCCCAGGCACCAACCACAAGGCTCACGACTCATTCATCCCCAGTCACCAACCACAAGGCTCACGACTCATTCATCCCCAGGCACCAACCACAAAGCTCACGACTCATTCATCCCCAGGCACCAACCACAAGGCTCACGACTCATTCATCCCCAGTCACCAACCACAAGGCTCACGACTCATTCATCCCCAGTCACCAACCACAAGGCTCACGACTCATTCATCCCCAGGCACCAACCACAAGGCTCACGACTCATTCATCCCCAGTCACCAACCACAAGGCTCACGACTCATTCATCCCCAGGCACCAACCACAAGGCTCGGGTCTCATTCATCCCCAGGCACCAACCACAAGGCTCACGACTCATTCATCCCCAGTCACCAACCACAAGGCTCACGACTCATTCATCCCCAGGCACCAACCACAAGGCTCACGACTCATTCATCCCCAGGCACCAACCACAAGGCTCACGACTCATTCATCCCCAGGCACCAACCACAAGGCTCACGACTCATTCATCCCCAGGCACCAACCACAAGGCTCACGACTCATTCATCCCCAGTCACCAACCACAAGGCTCACGACTCATTCATCCCCAGTCACCAACCACAAGGCTCACGACTCATTCATCCCCAGTCACCAACCACAAGGCTCACGACTCATTCATCCCCAGTCACCAACCACAAGGCTCACGACTCATTCATCCCCAGGCACCAACCACAAGGCTCACGACTCATTCATCCCCAGTCACCAACCACAAGGCTCGGGTCTCATTTGTTGTACAAACCTTATCGGGCTTTCGCCAGGAGACTCATATCGGAATGGAGATCAACTATTGATGTAATGTGCTTATTTGAAATACTCACAACATCCGCCAGTTGGACACAACGTACCAACACACAAACGTATGTGTCGCTTTAGACGTTTATAGTCTGATTGAAAGAATTTAGTGAGAACTACTCATAAAAATGGCTGGCTAAAAACAATAAGAAGGAGCTGAGTGACGCTAATTTAGTTCCTTCTATACCTAGTTAACGCGATGCCGTTCTCAAGCCGACGAAAGACACGAACAGATCACTTCAGCGACACAGATGACCGCGTTAGTGTCGTCTCATTCCACAATAACGACCTCAAAGGAGACAACACGTCTGATGTGTCTGTCCTTGACCTTGCCGAACCAGCACCGGCCGTGTCATCAGGGGCGAGCACTCTCACTGCCCATAACATTAGTTACCACGTAAATCTTCCTAAAAATTGTTGGGAAAAGGATAAGAAGCTCCGAGTCCTCTCCAACATCACTGGGATATTTCAACCTGGATTGAACGCTCTTCTAGGAAACTTTGGAGCTGGGAAGACTTCGCTTTTAAACGTTTTGGCGGGAAGAGTGGATCAGAAACTCGTCGATGGCGTGATCTTGTTGAATGGACATTCGATACCCAAAAACTTCAAGTCTGTGGTTGGATTCGTGTCGCACAATGATCTCCTACACGGGGCTTTAACCATCAGAGAAAACATCGCCTTTTCTTCATCCTTACGTTTACCGAACTGTTTATCTCGATCTGAACGCAATGAGCGAATCAATTCCGCTATCAAAGAGTTGGGACTTGAAGCTTATGCAGATCTTAAAGCTGGCACATCCTGCATACGCGGTGTGACACCAGGCACGAGAAAACTCTGCAGCATAGGAATAGAATTGGTTATCTCCCCTCCAATTCTATTTTTAGACGAACCAACGACATTCCTGGACCCCATCACTGCAAATTTGATCATTATGTGTCTAAATCGTTTGTCAAAAAACGGACGCACGGTGATATTCTCCGTCACACAGCCAAGGTTTTCGGCGTATAAACGTTTTGATTACGTGACGCTGTTAGCTTCAGGAAACACGATATTTCACGGATCTACAGGCGATGCATTGGAGTTTTTTAAGGAGCAGGGTTATAAATGCCCGAAACAGAATAATCCGGCGGATTTCTTTATGGAGGTCATCAACGCTGACCAATCTTCTATCTCAGAATATTGCGGCAGGTCAACCTCGCAACGTGAACAAACAAAGGCAACTGGGAATGCAACATTATTCTATTACGATCGTTTAATCCTACAGGACCAATTAGTGAAAGGGTTCGGGTTGTCTCGATGGTGTGTAGCATTGCTCCAAAAAGCAGCCTGTGTGTACACTCAGTTTGAAAGGAGGCAACGGTTATCTGCAGCATCTACAAATATAACCAGGTCATCTCCAAATACCCCGAATGGAGGGCGTAATCAAAAATTTGATCATTATTCGAGTTCTATCTTTAATCAATTGTTTATCGTTTCAATTAGGGCCAGTAAGAATTTAATCAAAAACCCAGAGAGAAGCACGAAGACTGTGGCGACGACAATATTTCTTTCCGTGGTGATGATGGGGATCTATTGGCAGCTGAAGGAGGACCCCGTCACGGGATTTCCCGACAGGGCTGGAGTCTTGTTCTTTGTCATTCTAGTCCAGATATTTTTCAACATCTCCTATCTGGAGCTATTTTTCAGAGAGAGACTTGTACTTCTACACGAAAACAAAAGTGGGTTTTATAGATTATCCGTGTATTTTGTAGTAAAGATTTTCTGTGATATTCTCCCACAACGGCTCATGTCTGTGGGGTTCATGTCAATTATTGTATATTTTGCGGTTGGACTACGCAACGATGCAGGATCCTTCTTTTTGTTCGTGTTTTGTTTACTATTGGTTGCCATGACATCGGCTGGAATATCCTTTCTCGTGGCGTCTACGTTTGAAACATTTGCCATGGGCCAAATCTCGATGTCTCTCGTGTACATGATGATGATGCTGTTTAGTGGATATATGATTAATCTCGGATCGTTAGAGCCTTGGATTTCCTGGATGCAATACCTAAGCATGCTAAAGTACGGCTTGACTACTCTATACGTCATAGAGTTTCAAGACAGGGTATTTTGTGACAGCGGTAATACGACCTGCAGGGCCGGTAACTCTTACCTATCCGAGAATGGCATGGACTATGAAACCGACTGGGATTTGTGGAAGAATTTCTTTGCCTTGCTCCTACTTTGCGCTGCTCTGTTTAGCTTGTCTTATGTACAACTACGACGGATGGCAATGAGATGATGACATTGTATACGATTCTCTCATTTCTTTGTATTTATTAAACGAGTTATTCTTATAATGGTGCCCAATAACACCACGAGCTTACGAGTATATGTTATTTCAAGAGAAAAATTTGAACGAGTTCAATTAATACAAAGAAATGAAGGAATACGTTTGTTCCTCTCCTCCATGTAAGATTATTTGATATTTTGTAACCAAATGGTGTGGTGTTTGTACTTCTATTCACCATTCGCCTAGAGCTTTATTGTATAGAGGAGTGGGCGCAATATAAATAAATTTCATTATTATTATTATGATTATTATTATTATTATTATTATTATTATTATTATATTATTATTATTATTATTATTATTATCATCATCATCATTATTATTATTATTATTATTATTATTATATTATTATTATTATTATTATTATTATTATTATTATTATTATTATTATTATTATTATTATTATTATTATTATCTTTCTCCATCTGCTTGAATGACAATTTGACCCAAAACTAAAAACGTTGGATTTGTATTCATGCGCACCAAAAGATTATTTATAACCATATATTACCAATCAGCTGTCTTTTACATTTTATATCACACCAATAAAATGTGCGCAAATATTCTGCAATCGTTGAATACAATTTTTGTTCAACGCGTTCAATATCCCAGCCTTCCCATTGGAAACCCCTATCATTTCTTAGTAAATATGTAATCGTGGAATGATGCTTTGAACACGTTGAATAAAAAACGTATTCAACGATTGTAGAATCATTTCGCACATTTTATTGGTTTAAAATAAACTGTAAAGGACAATCAAAAATAATCTTTTGAAAAAAATTATGATAGAAAAAATATACAATATGAAATTGGAAGAACTGATAAAGTAATAAATTGACCTTAACAAGGCTGTGATTTTTGGGTGATCTCAATCTAAGTAAATCGCTATGTTGCTTTTGGAATCACCTTATCATTCCCTTTGTTGGTATTTGTTTCTTTTGTTTCTTGCAAAGCGCTTTGAGCACGTTTAGTGGATATTGCTCTATATAAATGCTCATGGATTTTTTCCCTTTTTAAATAAATCTCCTCGGAGAAAATATTCCTCCACCCAACCACCTCAGGATTAAATCAGAAACGTCCACATCATCATATGTCTTTGAGGATAGTGTAGAACAATGTGATTAAAAAAAAAACTGGTTCCTATTTCAATGAAAGTAAAACTACTCTTCTTTAGGACTGGATACATACCTTGTTTAATTTTTCTCCTAGTTTCACTTGACTTGACTTAGATGCCTTTCGCGTCTCGACCGAAAGATCGGGTCGCCTTGGCTGTTTCCAGTATTTCCTGTGTGAGGTGTCTCCAATATTGCCGGTCCTCTGCTAGGGTTCTCAGATTTTCAAGGTCCCCTGCCGTTATGAGACTAATGCTTTGTCCAAGTGTTGTGAGGTTTTTGTTTAGGATCACAGGGAGTGTTGTGATCGGTCTTGCTCTGAAAAGGTTCCCGTGTTTTTGAAAGTATCCCGACATGGCTTGGTTAGCTGGTATGTTTTGGTCCCTGCCTAGTTCCGGACAACATGGCTGACACCTGTTGACATTGAGCTTCGGCTCAGTGGATAGTCTTATGTTTCCATTTATAGTTTCACAGTGATGGTATTTTATTTTCTAGTCTAAATATATGCTGGTCGTCAATAAAGATCATCCATCCTCGCTCTTTTACGTCTCGTAATCTTAAGAATCTGCCTATATGTGACTCACCGTCTCTACACGGTATTATGTCAGGATGACTTGGGTGCAAAAAATTGAATCTATTGACAAAAACATGAAACTTGGGGTTTGTTTCGATTTGTTATGTTACAGAATGAAGACAATTTCTCACAATGCAAAAGCTCAAACATTGGTATTTACTATCAATTTAATTCTAAAGTCACTTTTCGGGATCCAATTCATTCCGACATAATACCGATTCGAGACGAAGGGTCACATACATCCTGCTACTGAAATAGTATATCCTCTTTATGTGACCTGTTCATTATGAGTACTCCGATTGGGCATGTAAGTCAGGTGATGTGTCTTCTACCCCCCCCCCCCCCTCCCCGTCCCCCTCTCTCCCTCTATCTGTTTTTTTCTTCGGTTGCTTTCTGGTTTTTTCTTGTAATGAGATTTTTAGGTTTTATCCTGGCCCTGGCCGAAGTCCTTAGCTGAGCGAGAAACAGTTAAATGTAAAGTTATAGTTTTGGGAGATGATGATATTTTTAAAAGTATTTTTCTCTGTTTTGTGCTTATATTTTGTTTTGTTTTGTTTAGAATGTGTTTTGTAAACATTTAATTGTGTTTCGTTCAGCGTCATCCTGTACGCGTGGCCGTGTGGTCTAGTGGTATGACATTCGCCTTCGTATCGGGATGTCCTTGGTTCGAGTCCCACGCGGCACGTAGTTGAGTCCTTCGGAAAAGCTCTTTACTTACATTCAATTCTCTCACAGTACTCAGGTGTAAAATGAGTGCCTGGGTGTCAACAGCGGTGTCTCTGTCCGTATAAAAATTGTAATATCGCCTAAAAGGCGTCTTGTCTTGTCTCGTCCTACTAATGTTAAATGTTGCTATTGGCTTGGGACCCAATGTAAAGCACGTCGAGCACGTTTAGTAGATATTGAACTATATAAAATCTCAATTTGTTTTGTTTTATTTTTATTAATCTCCAGCAAAGCCCAACGGTAGTTGGTGAAAAGCTTTGACCCTCTCCTTACCACCCATTTTCAGGATTTTCCCCAAAACTTGACACCCAACTAACATAAACATATATATATATATATATATATATCACTCAAACACAATAGCAGTAAAATTCTTGCGATAAATAATTTCGTTAGCAAAACATGCTCTACAACACACTGTTCATTTTCTTTACATTTTATGATTTCTAAGAGAAATTTGAATAAGAAAAATGTTGGTTGTATCGTAACGAATGTGACGATTTTCCTATAGTTGGTAAGGACAGGGTTAAAGTGCTTACTGATTTTAAATCAGATTTTATTAAGAAAATATACATCATTATTTTTTTCTTCATATTATTACTTTTACATTTTGTTGTCATTGTTAATAGTTGTATTTATGTATAAACAATGTATGCATAATATGTATTTTTACCGACAATAAATAAGGTATTCATTCATTCATTCGTTCATTCATTCATTCATTCATTCATTCGTTCATTCATTCAATCATTCATTCATTCATTCATTCATTCATTCATTCATTCATTCATTTATTCGTTTATTCGTTCAATTCATTCATCCAATTCATTCATTCATAGTTTTCTCACGGAATCTATTTCAACCAATCTCCAAAGCCTAAACAGTCTATTCCCTATGCCTCCTCTGTCTCCTTTTCACAGCTGATATTAATTGTAAAACTAGAATTTTAATTTTCAAAATATTTTTTAATATCCCTTTTTCCTTCATTTTTACTGGCGCTTAAATGACCTGAAAGTGCAGAAACACCCATAAAAACATAACAAAAACAAAGAAAAACAAACAAACAAATAAACAAACAAAAAACCCCCCAACCCCCCCCCCCCCCAAACCAACAGGTGACTCTCTCTCTCTCTCTCTCTCTCTCTCTCTCTCTCTCTCTCTCTTATATATATATATATATATATATATATATATATATATATATATATATATATATATATTATTTAAAATATTTACCACAATGTTTGGGGAAGTCTACATCAATGTTTCAGGCTTAATTTGCCATCTTCAGGACTGAGTTGTTTTGTTGACTGTTGTTGTTTCTTGAAGTGGTTCCGGTTTGAAGTTAATTAAGAGGAATTTGCGCCGATGGGGACACTTTCCGTAGATCTCACTTTTCATGTTGAGTGTGGCTTCATGAGGTTGTTTGATTATGGTATATTTTTCTTCCAGGCATAAGATACATTGTTTTGATGTTGGTGTGTATCCTGTTGCTTTAGATAAAATTTTCCATGAAATGTTGTGGTCTATTTTGTTGTCTTTTAATTTCCAAATATGTTCGCTGAGTTTTGTGGATGTTTTTTTGTTAGTGTTTCTAAATGTTGAGGTGTGGAGGTTGTATCTTGTTTTGAAATTATTTTCTGTTAGTCCTACATATTTTTCTTGCTTGTTTGTTTTAGTTTCTGTGACTGTGGCTTGGTAAATTAAACTTGATTCTAAGCATTGTTTGTTTAGCGGGCAATGTTCTTTATTTCTGCAGTTGCATTTTCTAGTGGGTGGGTTTTGCTCTTGTCGGTGGTTTATTAATATTTTTTTGTTGTGGCTTGAAATTATTTGTTCTATGTTGCGCATACACGAGTAACTTATTTTTATGGTATTCCTGTTGATAATTTTATGTAGCTTGTGGTTTTTTGGAAAGTGTGTATCAATTAACTTCAGGAACTGCTGTCCTATGTTTGTGCTGACGTTTATGTCGAAAGGTGGGTTGAACCAAGTTATGTGTCGTTTTCTTGTTTTACGTTCTTCACTTGTGTGTTGGGGTTTACATGAGAGGGAGGCGTCTGTGTATAAAAATGGTGTGTTGTATCCACTTTTTGTGAGTGCTTCTTTGTAGGGGTGGCTGCGACATTGTGGTAAATATTTTAAATAATAATTCGCTCCATTACTACATGTCGAGCACTTTTCGTACCATATTTGTATCAAACACGATTCAATATATATATATATATATATATAATATATATATATATATATATATATATATATATATATATTATATCCTTCTCTATATCTCTTTCTATCTATCTATCAAAGTATCTATCTATCGATCTATCTATCTCTCTCTCTCTCTCTCTCTCTCTCTCTATATATATATATATATATATATATATATATAATATATATATATATATATATATATATATATATATATATTATATCCTTCTCTATATCTCTTTCTATCTATCTATCAAAGTATCTATCTATCGATCTATCTATCTTTCTCTCTCTCTCCCTCTCTCTCTTTCTCTCCCTCCCTCCCTCTATTTGCACTAACCATTCAGTTCTTCAATAATTGAAATATCAAGGGAGGCTATCTTGAGTGTAATGGTACTACAATATGAATAGTAGCGGTTATCGCCCTTGACACGATTCCTTTATACCACCGCCGATGAAAAAAACCAACTCGCCAACAGAAGCCGACAATCGAAAACAATTGTGACCCAGTTTTGTTGTTGTTGTTGTTTTTTTTTTTATTTAAAAAAATATAATTAGATGCAAACGACCGGAACTCCGCAATACGCTTCAACAGTCAAGTCGTCACTTCCCTCGTAATGACGCATGGTAACTTAATAACTGACTCTAAACTATTGGAACAATGGCGGACGCACATGTGAAATATTTCTCCGACGAGCATAAAAGTGTATGCAGAGGAGAAAAACATTATAAATATGATCATGCTTTGATTTTAGTATGTTCTGATCACAAGACATATAAAAAGTTTAAGCCAGTATGAAGAATAAAAAGTACCGGTTTCATTTGTTTAGAACCAGGATGGCCGCATTAACTGGGCGACGTGACACCAGACTATTGAATCCAATTGACCCTTCAGCAGGTCATTCGCATCCATTCAACCTCTTGTTTAAATCACAGTGCTTTGCATTTACTTACCAGCAGGCTGATGATGATGGCTGACGAAGAAATGCAGGCAGTTTTCTCGAAGGAAAACCTCACCTATGTCCAGGTAAACAAAACCCCAACCCCCCCCCCCCCCCCCCCCAAAAAAAAAACAAAAAACAAAAAACAAAACAAAAACAAACAAAAACAACCATAACCAACCACCCCCCCCCCCCCCCTTCCCTTTCCAAAACCCCCCACCAAAAATAAAAAAACAAACCCCGAACGAAACAACGAAATTAAAAAAAAAATAATAATAAAAGTAATGCAAAATCAAAAATACCCCCCCCCCCCAAATAAAGCAAACAAAAAAAAAACAACAAAAAAAAACAAAAAAAACAACAACAACAACAACAAAAAAAAACAACAAATCAAAACAAAACAAAAAACAACAATAGCTGAAGCATTTATAAGGGGCAATATCATTAAACGTGTTCAGGGCCCTTTACAAAGGGTCACTAACAAACATGTAGGACGGGATATGTCATGACGCCTGTAAGGTGTTATTATTTCTTTTTCGGACAGAGACAACGCTGTTAAAGGCCAGGCCCTCATTATTTTATATCTGAGAACGCCGAGAGAATGTGAGTAAAAAGCCTTTTCCAAGGACTCAACAATGCGCCGAGCGAGGCTCGAACCCAGGACCTTCCGATCCGAAAGCAAATGTCATACCAGGATACTAAATAGCGACATTACTACTACTACTACTACTACTACTACTACTACTACTACTACTACTACTACTACTACTACTACTACTACTACTACTACTACTACTACTACTACTACTACAACTAATACTACTACTACTACTACTACTACTACTACTACTACTACTACTACTACTACTACTACTACTACTATTACTACTATTACTACTACTACTATTACTACTACTACTACTACTACTACTACTACTACTACTACTACTACTACTACTACAACTACTACTACTACTACTACTACTACTATTACTACTATTACTACTACTACTATTACTACTACTACTACTACTACTACTACTACTACTACTACTACTACTACTACTACTACTAAATTGAATTCTTAAGTGTGAACTATGACACATCGCGTTTTGATGACTATCAAAACAAAAGCCAAACAATTAGTGACCCAAATCCAAACGTACACAGAGATTAAATCAGTTAGGCTTTAAAAAAAAAACGCCTGTGGGGTCAGCGCAATGATCAGCCATGATCGGTTTGGTCAACTAGATTTTCTTGATACTATCAACACGGATAATCGTCATAAATTTGTCAATTGTCACATGGTGACATTGTCAGAATCTGTAGATAACATCTGATTTAAGGCTAGTGTCTGGGGTGATGGGCGATTGAAGGGTGTGTGACATATTTTAAAATCGTATCATACCATTTCGTTAACCCTCTCCTCACCAACTATAGGAAAATCGTCACATTCGTTACGATACAACCAACACTTTTCTTATTCAAATTTCTCTTGTACATCATAAAATTTAAAAAAAACGAACAGATTATGTTTTGCTAAAGATATTATATATCACAAAAACTTACTGCCATTTTTTTTGAGTGATAAAAAATATATTTTTGTGTTAGTTGGGTGTGAAGTTTTGGGGAAAATCTTGAAAATTGCTGGTAAGGAGAGAGTTAACTCACTCAACCCTAACAACCACTATATCCGTAGTTTACCTGGGGTTACTTTTACCCCATGCCTATAATTTATTACATTTTTTTGAGACAAATTATAGGCGTAGTATCAAAGTTCATGTTTTTAATTTTCCATCCGTAGCCATCGTTAACATATATAGATAGTTTGAAGTTGACGTCACTCAGTTCTTTGTTGTTGTTTTTTGCCATCCACTTTTATGAGTAGTTCTCACTAAACTGTATTAACCAGGCTATAAACGTTCATGGATACACACAGTTTTGTGTGTTGGTCCGTTATACCTCCGGATGGCAATGTTATGAGCTTCTTCGCCAAGCGCATACTATCTATACATCGCCTGACACTGACCAAAAAATGACGTCAAAATGCCAGTCTTTTGCTACAAAAGAAAACAAATCGTGAGTTGTATTCAATAGTTCAACCAATGAAATAACTTGTTTCCATGAGCTCTACTAACGACAACTCACTAGACGCTACACAAATCTAAAAAATGACGTCAAACTGTCAGTCCTAGAGGGTTCTTATGTCAGGCCGGAGCCATCGTTATCATCAAGATAGTGAGTTGTCGTTAGTAGAGCTCAAGGAAACAAGTACAACTCACAATTTGTTTTCTTTTGTGGCAAAAGACTGGCATTTTGACGTCATTTTTTTGGTCAGTATCAGGCCATAACTTTACGAAGGCCACGGTCAGGCAAAAGATAGTATGCGCTTGGCTAAGAAGCTCACAACATTGCCATCCGGAAGTATAACGGACCAACACACAAAACTGTGTGTATCCATGAACGTTTATAGTCAGGTTAATACAGTTCAGTGAGCATTACTCATAAACGCGGATGGCAAAAAACAATAACAGAGACCCGAGTGACGTCATCTTCCAACTATCTATAGTTTAGGGAGAATTTCTCACAAACGCGGATGGCAAAAAACAATAACAAAGACCTGAGTGACGTCAACTTCGAACTATCTATATGTTAACGATAGCTCACAGGAAATCACAGACTATGCAGGTAATCGCCGATGACAATCTGCAAATTAGTTCTCGATACCACGATAACAAGGTGACATCACAATGCCCGTTAAAATGATAACATTGTCCCTGTTGTATTGATCACAATCTCTGATTGGCTAATCGTAACAAACGCTCGGTGTCACTGTCCGTATTGATGCCACGCGTTTGTTTAAAAAACTCACAACATCCGTCAGCCGGATATAGATAGTATGAAGTTGACGTCACTCAGGTCTTTGTTTTTTTTTTTGTTTTTGTTTTTTCTTTTTGTTTTTTTTTGCGATCCGTGTTTATGAGTAATTCTCACTAAACTGTATTAACGAGACTATAGATAGTTCGAAGTTGACGTCACTCAGGTCTTTGTTATTGTGTATTGCCATCCGCGTTTATGAGTAATTCTCACTAAACTGTATAATCCAGACTATAAACGTTCAATGTTACACATAGTTTTGTGTATTGGTGCGTTATACTTCCGGATTGCAATGTTGTGAGCATCTCAGCCAAGCGCATACTATTTATAGATAGTATGCGCTTGGCAAAGTAGCTCATAACATTGCCATCCCGAAGTAAAATGGACCAACACACAAACCTGTGTGTATCCATGAACTTTTATAGTCTGGTTAATACAGTTTAGTGAGAATCACTCACAAACGCGGATGGCAAAATACAATAACAAATGCTTGAGTGACGTCATCTTCGTTCTATCTATATTATAATATCCCAACCGTTTTGGATTGCAATCTCCGATTGACTGGTCGCACAAACGCCAGGCGTCACTGCCGTGTTATTGACCCAAGGTCAAGGTGAGATATGTTCAAATGACTTGCCCAAGGGTGCAATGCACGTCCCGTGATCGATATTTTGTTTGTTGTTTAATTAAATATAAGATTTTATATTCATTTCTTTTTTAAACATTAAAAAAAAACATTCAAAGAAATAAATAAACTTCAAAGACTTCAACTTTTTTATTTATTATCAATTTTATTTCTGAATAAAAGAACATACTATGGTCATCACGTGATCAAATAAATAAACTAAAAATATAATGTCACCCACCTCATCAATCCGGTCATAAACTAGATGCAGTATATAAAGAGGTCAGCCAGAGCCATTTGGCCCGTGGAGCCGGAGTTTACCCCGGTTTCTATGGCGTGAAACCAATAGGATGCGAGTCTATCGCAAAGTACTTTCCGCCAGATATAACAGACCTGGCTACCCAACTTCTGCTGGGTGGACATGAGGAGGAGGGGGGGGGGGTTCGAAAAAATGAGATCTCTCGACTTCAATCTGGGTCCCATTGCGTTTGAAGCGATCGCTCTACCAACTGAGCCACAGCGACTCCCAAGAAGAAAATCATGTTAAGAATTTTTTTAAAAATGATTATTGGAAAATGTGAAATTTCTGAAATTTCAAAAAAAAAAATAAAACTCAATCTTCAAATGAAGGGAATTATTTTAAAATATTCATTTTTATTTACAAACTAAGCATGGAATTTAAATACATCTTCGCGAAGTCCCAGGTTTGAGAGGGCTTTTTAAATTTTTTTTGTTGTTGTTGCCAAGATGAGGGTAATTTAAAATGATCGATAATTGAAGGACGGGTTTTCTGGACAAATTTTAAAATATGTTTTTTTTTCTCCAGAGGACGGCAAAGATGGAAGTCCCTAGCCTTTTATTTTGATTTTATCCATTTCTCTGTCAAATTAAATTTGGCCATTAATTTTTTGGTAATTTTTTTCAGGCAGAGAATTCAATATTCGGATGGTGCAGTGCTAGGAAAAAAACCAGTTGAGATGAGCATTAATTAGTGACTGCAGGACGACCTGGTATGAGTGCTGTTTTGTTTTGTTTTGTTTTGTTTTGTTTGGAATGAGGCTATGAATTGGAATGTCACTTTTATGTCACAATGTTTGTCATAATTTTACAAAATAAAATGAATTCTCATCCATGATAAAACACAAACCATCACGCCATGACTCACAGTTTGGATAACAGATTTTATTTAATCGTATATATTACAATTTTTTTTCTAAGAACTCATTTTACACCTGGGTACAATGAGATAATATCAGTAAAGAGCCTTTTTCAATGACTCAACTATGCGCCGCTAGACCTTCCGACTCCAAAGCGAGTGTCATACCACAAGACCACATTGTAGTTTTATTGTGACCCTCCGTCTCA
>NC_088367.1:6502853-6510353 GCF_034508935.2 Berghia stephanieae | reverse complement strand
TGTAATGGACATATTCTCCAAATCAACGCAAAATAAAATGTCATCCATTACAGCAATGTTGAATCAAGCCCATAATTGTGAGTCTGACTGAGAAAACCCGGGAAGAAGCGCCAAGCTTCGATTCGAGATATAAACCAAAATCGAAGAGAAAGTGTTTCCAATAGCAACAAATTTTATTCAGAAAAAATTCATAACTTGGGTTCTAATAGACATAGAAAGAAACTTTTAAAGTGGTAAATGATTAGAAAGATGTGAGATACACCACTGTATACATAACTCAATTTATGAAATTTGAGCATCAATCCGGGTTTTATCAACCAGCCACACAATTATGATTAGCTTATCAGACCTGTAAATAAATGCACTTAGGCAACAACGATATGGCCAAAGTCTAAGGCTGATTGTAAATATAGATAGATAATTATATATCAATAGAACAAATCTTATATATGGCAACACAACCAAGTGATCATATTAACACACAAGTCAACGGAGTTTGGGTCCTCCAGCCTCCTGTCTGTATTCTCCATCTGTGATCATCTTCCAAGAAAGCTTACAGTCGTAACATTTCCACCAATGGGCTTTGGGTCCTCCAGCATCCTGTATATAATCTCCATCTGTGATCATTTCCCAAGAAAGCGTACAGTCTAACATTTCCACCCATGGGCTTTGGCACCGAACATGAAACACAATTTTTTTGGATATTTTCCATTTTTGGGCACACTGTCGAAGTAGCCGGAAGTTCGACAGAATCTGTAAAGAAGAGAGAGGAAAAAAAGAAAAAAGAAAAATAAATTAATTTTCATTTTGTGGTCCCTTTGGTTAGGATTAAGGTTAGGCATAAAGGTTAGGGTTATGGTTAAAGGTTAGGGTTAGGGTTAGGGTTAGGGTTAGGGTTAGGGTTAGGGTTAGGGCTGAAGCAATTGATACTTGGCTATTAAACTCACAACATCCGCCAACCGGAAAAACGTACCAACACCCAAAACTATATGACACCTAATATGTTTATAGTCCGATTAATAGAATTTAGTGAGAACTACTCATAAAAATGTATGGCTAAAACAATAACAAAGAGCTGAGTGACGTCAATTTTGGGTTATCCAGACGATGACTAGCCTTAAACGTATCCAAGTCATTTTAAGCGTGGTCAGTGGCCAGACGGAAGACAATGATCCCAACGATCAGACACACCACATTCCTGGTGTAAAATTGTCACATGACCTCATTCCACTTTTGTTATCTATCGAATTAGTCATTTAGGGTCCCGATAGCTCAGTTGGTAGAGCACTCGCTTCACACGCAAAGGGACCAAGATCGATCTCGGGTGCAGTCAATATTTTGTTTTCTGACCCCCTGTCTACTCAGCAGTGAGTAGGTAGCTGAGTCTGTTAGAGTTGGCGGAAAGTACTTATAATAACAATAGTAATAATATTAATAATATTAATAATAATCGTAACAACAACAACAACAATAATAATAATAATGATAATAATAATAATAATAATAATAATAATAATAATAATAATAATAATAATAATAATAAGAATAATAATAACAATCCATCCAAGAGACAGGTCTCCTTCAGAATCGACGTGTAGGCCAGGTCCTCTCATTTACAGGTCTGATAACCCAAATCATGATGGGCCCATTGCATGTTGTTATGGAAATACTCTCAAACCAACGTAACAAATTAAACATTACAACAATGTTGAATCAAGCCCATCATTGTATTCTGTTATCAGACCTGAAAATAAGAAGACGTCGGTAAGTATATAAAAAAAAAATAAAAAAATTGAGCGTTATATAGCGCAATATCCACTAAATGTGCTCAAAGCGCTTTACAAGGAGTCCATGGTCAACAGCAACATTTAACATGTAGGACGGGACATGACGCCTGTTAGGCGATATTACAATTAATAAAAGCCCATGGCGACCATCAAAGACCTCCATTGCGATTCGTCAATGTCTGAAGGTGTCCATCATATTTACCGCGACAAAATGAGAACAATTAAAAAAAGGGGAGTTGAATGACAAGAAAGGGAAGGTGGGAAAAAACCTCTTGGTCAGGTGAATGATGCTTATCTTTGATGTGGTCGGCGTGATTCGTTAGGTGTTCGACAAGGTGTGACTTGGAGAGACAGGTAAAATCCAGCGAGCTGTCCAGGTAGTACATGTAACAATGATTGACATGTCACAAGGTGTGAGACAAAAACCTCAAAATGTGGTCAGAATGAATGAATGCTGGCTTATGGGTCAGAGGTTAATCATGCCGCCGATAGTTGAAACATGATAGGGATCGATCGGAGAAGACGGTTCGTAGGAGGTTGGAGGAGGGGAAGGGAGTGGGGGGGAGTAGTGAGCAGAAGATGCAATTTTTGAATGATGATAGCCGACGCGCATAAACTTGCAGGTCTGATTCTGAAACGCTAAAGCAACTATGGGCCTGTTTTAACGGTGTTGTTGTAATGGACAATATTTGTCGTTAATTTGAGAGTATTTCCATTACAACAATGAGGCCATAACAATTTGGGTCATCAGATCTGTAAAATGATTCACGTCGATCGATGCTATAGACGTTGGAGTCAGGTTGCCTTGTATCATGCTTCCATTGTTGGAATTGTTGGCCAATTAAAATCTGCCGTGCTCTACCGTAGCCATCGTTATGTTATAACCTGATACTGAAATCCAAAAGGACTGGCATTTTGACGTCATTATTTGGTTTTTGAACTGCCTAGTGAGTTGTCGTTAGTAGAGCTCATGGAAACAAGCTATTTCATTGGTTGAACTATTGAATACAACTCACGATTTGTTTTCTTTTGTGGCAAAAGACTGGCATTTTGACGTCATTTTTGGTTTTTGTACCGCCTAGTGAGTTGTCATTAGTAGAGCTCATGGAAACAAGTGGTCCCATTGGTTGAACTATTGAATACAACTCACGATTTGTTTTCTTTTGTGGCAAAAGACTGGCATTTTGACGTCATTTTTTGGTCAGTGTCAGGCCATAACTTTACGAAGACCACGGTATGATATGGTGCCAGGCAAAACAAGAAAGTCGACCTCGACTAATTTTTTTTGGGATGCTTTTTTCTTTCTTGTATTTTTCTTTCTTGCTTTGTCTGGTACCTTTCAATTTAGACTTGCATAGATCTACATGAAACTTGCAGTTATATTTTTCCATTCATTAATGTTGATTATTTACAACATTAATACATGTGGTTCTACAAATTGTTATATTAGGTCATTGTATAGAAAGAATGAAGATGATGTCATTCAGGTCTTTGTTATTGCCTTTTTGCCATCTGCGTTTATGAGTAATTCTCACTAAACTGTATTAACCAGACTTTTGATAGTATGCGCTTGGCTAAGAAGCTCATAACATTGCCATCCGGAAGTATAACGGACCGACACACGAAACTGTGTGTATCCATGAACGTTTATAGTCAGGTTAATACAGTTCAGTGAGCATTACTCATAAACGCGGATGGCAAAAAACAATAACAATGACATGAGTGACGTCATCTTCGAACTATCTATAAACGTTAAAGGTTTTACATAGTTTTGTGTGCTGGTCCGTTATACTTCCGAATGGCCATTTTGTGAGCCAAGGAGTTCACAACATTGCCATCCGGAAGTATAACGGACCAACACACAAACTCTGTGTAACCATGAACTTTTATAGTCTGGTTGATACAGTTTAGTGAGAACAACTCACAAACGCGGATGGCAAAAAACAATAACAAAGGCCTGAGTGACGTCATCTGCATACTATCTATACTTCCGAATGGCCATTTTGTGAGTTTATTAGCCAAGCGCGTACTATCTATATTTGTTTCACGACTCGCACAGAGATGCCAGGCGACCCGGCACGTTCATGGGTGTGTACCTAAGCGACCCGACCCGTAGCCATCTTGGATGGAGGGAGGGAGGCATGTGTGAAAGACGGAGTGTGTGACACCCGGAATGGATGGATTGACACACGTACGATGTGGACGTGGGCACACACAGATGGGGGGGGGGGGGGGGGGGGGGGGGGGGGGGTGGGGGGGGGAAGCATGCATGGGGACGGACGGAGGGGAAATAAAATACCTTTTTGGAACGTGAGTTGAAGTTCTGATGGTGTGAAAGGGGTGATGGTGTGTGCGAGCTTGTGTGTGTGTGTGTGTGTGTGTGTGTGTGTGTGTGTGTGGGTGGGGGAAGGGGGGGGGGGGAATGGAATGCCAGATTTCAACGGAGGTTGATAGTAAAGAGAAACGAAATTGGGGAAGAAAAAAAATTAAACAGTGAAAACAAGTAATAAAAAAAATAAACAAAACCAAAATTATTTTTATAAAATCAACCCCCACCCCAGAAAAACCCTTAAAAACGCGCGCGCGCGCGCACACACACACACACACACACACACGCACGCACAAAAGAATAGAAAGAAAAAAAAAAGCAACTTTAAAATAAAAATCATTTTAAAAAACAACAACAAACAAACTAAAGAAAAAAAACCAAAAAAAAAAAACAAATAAACAAACCAAAAATAAAACAACAACAAATATCTAAAAACTACAGATGGAAATGTAAAACTCGACATTTAAGCATGTGGAAAATGAGAAAAAAAATCGATGAGGTACATTCTAAATTGTTTGTGGTTTTCTTTGTATCTATTTTTTTTCATCGTTATTTTTTTTTTTTTACTTGTGCACCTGTGGTTTTATGTTCTTATTCTGTTGATATATATATATATATATATATATATATATATATATATATATATATATATTTTATATATATATATATATATATATATTATATATATATATATATATCCAAAGGGGTGGGGCATAAGGGAGAGAGGGAGGAGCTATCGCGATTGATTGATTGACATGGACGAGAACAAAGGGGGAGATAACTCCGTTTTCTCACCTTTACAACAACAACCAACCACGTACGTGGACGATGCAGGGGGTGGGGGGGGGGGGGGGGGGGGGGGGGACAAGACTACAACTGACCAGCAAGACACGACGTGTAACAACCGGTAATGGAGCAGGTAGGAATGAATGAATGAATGGATGGATGGACTGCTAGTCCCGGCAAATTATCGCCGTGAAATGTCTGCCCCAGGGGTCAAAGGATACCCAATCCATCCATCCGCCGCTTGGCCTTTGGGACTAGTGTTATACTGACTGTTATGGTATGGTCACGCTTGAAACGGATATCGGTGTCTCGCCGGCCGCGGTTGATTGAATAGCATGTATTATTATTATTATTATTATTATTATATATTATTATTATTATTATTATTATTATTATTATTATTATTATTATTATTATTATTATTGTTGTTGTTGTTGTTTGTTGTTTTATTATTATTATTAGCATTATTATTATTTCATTATTATTAGTATTATTATTATTATCATTATTATTATTATTATTATTATTATTATTATTATTATTATTATTATTTTATTATTTATTATTATTATTATTATTATTATTATTATTATTATTATTATTATTATTATTATTATATTATTATTTATCATCATCATCATCATTATCATTACCAGTATTATCAAGGAATCAACCTTATAAGAAAATAAATGACATTTAAAGCTGGTTTCGAACCCCATACCCGTACATAACTTGAACATGAAGTTCTAGTACTGGAAGTAGTATAATATTATATAGGGGTTTTAAGCAATATTTTAACGTACTGTATTAAGGACTCGCATAAAGGTACCTGAGGGAATGAGATTAGCGGAGGAGTAGCGTCCCTTGATTGGAAGTCACGAGCGGAAAAGTTATTAGAGAGAGAACGTCATGTTGGTTGTGCGGCATGAGACACTTCACCGAAAGCGATGACGAGAGAGACGCATGCGCAAAACCATTTTGACGTTCTCTCTGTAAGGTGACGTCCAATCAGGGGACCCTACTCTACGTTATAATGATAACTATGGCTATGTTATGACCCCCGAAAACTACCCTTTTTTTCTCCCATTGCAAGGTGGCAGCTGTGTTCTTCATGCCATCACGTACCAATGTCTTTTTCCAATGCAATATTCTATGGACAATACATGCTTCTACAATCTACATTAAAAAAAAACTATAAGATAGCTTTAACTCACTCAACCCTAACACCGACTATATTCGTAGTTTACCCGGGGTTACTTTTACCCCATGCCTATGTATTACATTTTTCGGAGACAAATTATAGGCGTAGTATCATAGCTAATGTTTTATAGTTTTTACATGTTACTGGTAGTTGAATAAAACTATCTATGTACATGTTAATTTTTAATACATTTTTTTCTCTCCAAATTTGAAAAGTAGCAAAAATCTCTAGGATTGAGTGAGTTAATCAAACAAATGACCTTGACCTTGTGACACAGTGATGCCAGATAGTCACATACCTGGCTAATTTTGCCAAATTGGTCGCCGCAAAGACGATCGTGTTTCTATCATTATTTTTTTTTCTCTTCTTCTTCTAAAACAACATTTTTTTTGGTCACTGTTCATCAAAAGCGGTGGAATTTCTCAACGGGTTCAGTCAGAGTGTTGGTGGTTTTTTGGTGCTACGTGAGTTTATATTTAGCTACGTTTGAAGTCCAATTGGATATTCAGTAGTCTGATGTCACGCCACCCGGCAACGGCGGCCATCTTGGTTCTAAACAAAGAAAATCATTACTTTTTATTCTTCATGCTGGCTAGAACTTTTCATATGTCTTGTGATCAGAATGTGTAAAAGTTAAAACATGATCAAATTTATGTGGTTTTTTTTTTTACTCTGGATACGCTTTTATGCTCGCCGGGGAAATATTTCATACGGGCGTCCGCCATTGTTCCGATAGTTTAGAGCCAGTGTTACTAAGTTACCATGCGTCATTAGGAAGGAAGTGACGTTACGACTGTTGAAGAGTATTGGCTACGAGGAACTCGGGCTATCTGGCAACCCTGCATTGGCATACGTGAGCTAAAGCACGTATACATGATTGTGGGTGGGGGGGGGGGGGGGAAACTTGAATTTTTATATAGTGAAATATCCATTAACCGAGCTCAAAGCGGTCCCGAGCCAACAGCAACACTTAACATGTAGGACGTGACATGACGCCTTCTAGACGGTATTACAATTTTTCGGACAGGCAAAACACAACGGCTGTTAACGGCCAGGTACTCATTTTACATAAATTGAGCTTTAAATAGCGCAACATCCACTAAATGTGCTCAAAGCGCTTTACAAGGGGTCCCTGCTCAACAGCAACATGTAACATGTAAGACGGGACATGACGCCTGTTAGGCGATATTACAATTTTTCGGACAAAGACAACGCTGTTAACGGCCAGGTACTCATTTTACACCTGAGTACGGTGAGATAATGTGAATAAAGAGTCTTTTCCAAGAACTCAACAATGCGCCGAGCGAGGCTCGAACCCAGGATCTTCCGATCCGAAAGCGAGTGTCATACCACAAGACCACATAGCCGCACAAACGAGCTTAAAACGGTCCCAAGCC
>NC_088367.1:6497853-6500353 GCF_034508935.2 Berghia stephanieae | reverse complement strand
TTGGTGGCAATCGACATGTATATTTCAGCAGGTCTGATAATTGAACGGGCAAATATGGGCTGGATCTAACGTTGTCGCAATGGACAATATTGAGCGTTGGTTTAAGAGTATTACCATTACAATAATGAGGCCATAACAATTTGGGCTACCAGACCTGTAAATAATGACACGTCGTTGACAACGAATGAATAAATAAATTTTATAGAACACACAGAGCCGCAATCTCAACGGAACGTGTTCCATGGCGGTTTACATTACACGGTTGTTACGAGAATGTACAGGTAATGGATGGTAGGTGTGAAGTCATAGGTTTTCCCTTTGTTCATATCTGCCTCCTGGAAATTGAATTAAAAACTAAAAACAAAAACGTAATAGGATTCAATAGTCTGATGTCACGTCCGCCCAGCAACCAGCAGCGTGGTTCTAAACAAAGAAAATCGGTACTTTTTAATTCTTCCTGCTGGCTAGAACTTTTTCACATGTCATGTGATCAGAATGTATAAAAGTCAAAACATGATCATGTTTTTCTCCTCTGGGTACAGGTTTATGTTCGTGGGAGAAGTATTTCATAGAGTGGTGATGGAGATAATGGCGTCCGCCATTGTTTTGATAGTTTAGAACCAGTTGCTATGCGTGCATGACGAGGGAAGTGACGTCACGAATGTTGAACTCCATTTTAGGGATAAAATGATTGTTAGACATAAAATCTAATTTTAAAAATACACGTTAGAATAATGGAGTAAAACACTTTTATTTATAAACTCTGCCGCCGAAAGCTGTTTTCAAGAGAAGCAGCATGGCCCAGCGGTACGGTCTTTGCTTCGTACCCAAAAGGTACCCAGTTCGATCGCCTGCTACTGCTGAGCTGTGTGGCCTTGAGCAAGTCACCTCGCACTAGCTGAAATTGCGGCACTGCACTACAGCTGACGCTTGGGTTATTCCAGTCTTCCTTTGGAATAGACCATAGGGACAAATTTCCCCTATGAGATGAATAAAGGGAATTTTATTTTTTTAATTTTTTAAAAAGAAGTTCTATTGAGCTAAAGATCGTTATACGGTTTTCAGGTTGAAGCGGAACATTTTTAGTTCTGCGGAATTTCCGTAGTAGTACGCACGTCTGGCCTAGTCTGTTGTTGTTGTTGTTGTGGTAGTTTTTGTTGTTATAGTTGTTGTTGTTGTTGTGGTTATTGTTATTGTTATAGTTATTATTGTTATAGTTGTTGTTGTTCTTGTTGTTGTTGTTGTGGTTATTGTTGTTGTTATAGTTGTTGTTGTTGTTGTGGTTATTGTTGTTGTTATAGTTATTGTTGTTGTTGTTATAGTTGTTGTTGTTGTTGTTGTCGTTATAGTTGTTGTTGCTATAATTGTTCTTGTTGATGTTATAGTTGTTGTTATAATAGTTGATGTTGTTGTTATAATTGTTGTTGTTATAGTTGTTGTTATTATGGTTTATGTTGTTGTTATAGTTGTTGTTATAATTGTTGTTGTTATTTTAGTTGTTGTTATAATTGTTGTTGTTGTTATAGTTGTTGTTATAGTTGTTGTTATAGTTGCTGTTGTATCTCTTCTTACCTCCTTATCCTCCCATTTCAAGAGCCGTGGGTTATAGGCAGGGTCCTGAAGCAGATCCCTGACGAACTCCCACAAGTGGTTCCCCTTGTTGCTCTGGCTGGTCTTGTTCTTCCGTCCTTGACGTCTTCGTTCGTGAGAGGATGACGTGCACATGACGTCTTTGGATGTGGACGTTGACGTCTTCATGGTGACGTCATCGGACATAGGCTCCGGACAAGCCCCAAACAGATCGTCTGGAATATCAAAAGAAATGAAACAGCTTAAGTTGAGCTTAACCCTCTCCTTACCAACTATAGGGAAATTGTCACATTCGTTACGATACAACTAACATTTTTCTTTTTCAATTTTCTTTTGTACATCATAATATTTAAAGAAAATGAACAGTGTGTTGTAGAGCATGTTTTACTAAAGAAATCATGTATCGCAAGAACTTAATGCTATTGTGTTTGAGTGATAAAAAATAAATTTTTGTGCTAGTTGGGTGTGAAGTTGTGGAGAAAATCCTGAAAATGGCCATTAAGGAGAGAGTTAAGTTGAGCTTTTATATAGCGCAATATCCACTAATTGTGCTCAAAGATCTTAACAAAGGGTCTCTGGTCAACAGCAACACGAAACATGCAGAACGAGACATGACGACTGTCAGGCGATATTATTACAATTTATTTTCCCCGCTGTTAATGTCCAGGTTACTCATTTTACACTTGAGTATGGTGAGAGATTGTGAGTAAAGAGTTATTTCTAAGGAATCAACAATGCACCGAGCATGGCAGGGCTCGAATCCAGGGCCTTCCGATCCGAAAGCGAGTGTCATACCACAAGACTACATTATAGCCGCACATACGTTTACTTTAACGCCGACCATCAGATAATATGTTACGGTCTACAGAGATGCCAACTTCAAATTTCAGAAATTAGTAGTTTCCAATGG
>NC_088367.1:6477853-6480353 GCF_034508935.2 Berghia stephanieae | reverse complement strand
TATTATTATTATTATTATATTATTATTATTATTATTATTATTATTATTATTATTATTATTATTATTATTATTATTATTATTATTATTTTTTATTATTATTATTATTATTATTATTATTATTATTATTATTATCATTATTATTATTATTATCATCATCATCATCATCATCATCATCATCATCATCATCATCATCATCATCATCATCATCATCATCATCATCATTATTATTATTATTATTATTATTATTATTATTATTATCATTATCATTATTATTATTATTACAGAAGTCAACAAAGCTCACCTTGGAATAATAAAGTCAGTATACGAATGATTACAACAACAGCCAATATGAACGAGACAAATTCTAATATCTGTCCAGTAGAATCCAAGAACCACCAGGAATGAACACAAAACCCGCCGCAGCAATTACAAGATATATCTATGTCAAATTAGGTTTCCTTGGGGTTTTTTTTTTTTTACACTTTACACCATCGTGAACAAAACACACACAAGCAATTTTAATAATTATTCCTACTAGCGTCATTAATAATAATAATAATAACAATATTTATTATCATAATGATCTAAATATAACGGCAAAACTTTCCCCCTCGAAACTGGGAAGTAAAAAGATTAGCAAATTATGGATTTTTTTTGGCTTTAGTAATTTGACCAGCGCGTTAGGTGTTTATAAATAAAACACTGTCTTTTAGAATGGACGTATGCAGGATATAAATAGTTTATACAAACTATTTTAGCATTGAGAAACTGATATTTTTTAGTTGTAAAACAACCGACTTGTTTAAAAGATTCCCCCAATACGTTTGTCTGAGGGGGGAAAACCTTTATTGAAATTAATTTTTTTCAAGGTCCCACTACGAGACTAGCTGGTTCACTTTTTTTTTTTTTTTCTTCCCTAAAGCAAAAAATAGGCTCAGCCAATCAAATCACGAGGAGGGCGGGGCTTTTTGAAGGTTAATTATAGCGTAATAGACCGTGAAAGAAAAAAAAGCTAACCTGTCCGTTTGTTAGTTGTTATAGAGGGGGGATATTATAACCAATACATTATAGCACGCCAGAGCGGTACGGCGAGAGGGAATACGTGTCTTTAGCTGTCTTGACAGCCACCGATAAATAAAGTAAAACAAATGTGCAGACTGCAAAGACCAATCAGATTGGAGCTGTTTTGTTTTTGTTTTTGTTTTTGTTTTTTTTTTTTGGTGTTTTAAATCGATGATGACATACGGCGTACATTACATATTGAATACCCCCCCCCCCCCCTTCTACACCCCCACTCCCCCATTCCCCCCTCTCCCTTTTCACTTACCAATCTATTCACCCCCATCCCCAAATATTTCGTGTTCTGTCATAACTTTAGATTCCCCTTCTAAGTTACCGATAAACGTATGATGTTGGGATGTCTATCTATCTATCTATCTATCTATCTATCATCTATCTATCTATCTATCTATCTATCTATCTATCTATCTATCTATCTATCTATCTATCTATCTATCTACCTATCTATCTATCTCTCTCTGTCTCTCTCTCTCTCTATCTATCTATCTATCTATCTATCTATCTATCTATCTATCTATTATCTATCTATCTATCTATCTATCTATCTATCTATCTATCTATCTATCTATCTATCTATCTATCTATCTATCTATCTATCTATCTATCTATCTATCTATCTATCTATCTATCTATCTATCTATCTGTCTATAAAATATTTCAAGTAAAATTGTGTTCGACTTTTACAATATTTTTTCGAGCATTCGCTCTTTATCTGTCTGTCTGTCTGCTTGTCTATCTGTCTGTCTGTCTACCCATCTATCTATTTATCTATCTATCCATCTATCTTAACCCCTTCACTGTATTGATCTATTTGTATTATAAGATCAGAGAACAAAATATCGGATGCACACATGCGCTCGCCCGCACACACACACACACACACACACACACACACACACACATTTTAATACTTATAACGTTACGATATCCTCTCAAAGCTTCCACTCATCCAGCTCCCCCCCCCCCCACTCCTCTTTTTAAAAGGAGGTGTAAAGTGACATGTTATAATACATACTCAGCTACAGCCGTTGTTAAGAGCTTTTTTTATTTTTAGTCTGAAGGCCGCGTCTCCTGTTTGCCTTGAGGCCAAACGCAAGTGGACTTGTAGGTAAAACTTTTAAAACCGATTAATACGCATATTGATTTATTTACAAGCGATTTCATTCAAGGATTTAGCTGTCTCTTTTAAACATACTTTGGATGCTACGCGTTTAAATAAAATACTCAAAACTCACAACATCTGTCAGAAAGATGAAATGTACCAACAACAAAAAAAAAAAAAAAAAAAAAAAAAACAACAAAAACAAACAAAAAATAAAACCCCCAAAAAACTGTGTGTAATCTAAAAATAGTCTGATTGAAATTGATGCTGTGCGTTTAGTTTAAAAACTCACACCATCCGCCAGCCGGATATAACGTA
>NC_088367.1:6465353-6470353 GCF_034508935.2 Berghia stephanieae | reverse complement strand
GCGTTACGGTCTTTGCTTCGTACCCGAGAGGTACCGAGTTCGATGGCCCGCCGCTGCGCTGTGTGACCTTGAGCAAGTCACCTCGCCCTAGCCAGTCAATTTGCGGCGATGCACTATGGCTATCGCCTGGGTTATTCCAGTCTTCCCTTGGAATAGACCCTAGAGACAAATGTTCCCCCCCCCCCCCCCTTATGGGATGAATCGTGGCCTTCGTAAAGTTATGGCCTGACACTGACCAAAAAATGACGTCAAAATGCCAGTCTTTTGCCGTAAAAGAAAACAAATCGTGAGTTGTATTCAATAGCTCAACCAATGAGCTCTACTAACGACAACTCACTAAGCGGTGCAAAAACCAAATAATGACGTCAAACTGCCAGTCCTGTTGGATTTCAGTATCAGGCTATAACATAACGATGGCTACGGATGAATAAAGAGTTTTATTTTTTGAATTTTATTTTATGATATCATATCGTGTGATCTTAGAGCTTTGTTACTTCTGCTACTGCTACTACTGCTACTGCTTCTGCTACTACTGCTACTGCTTCTGCTACTACTGCTACTGCTTCTGCTACTACTGCTAACGCTACTGCTACTGCTTCAGCTACTACTGCTACTGCTGCTGCTACTGCTTCTGTTACTACTGCTAACGCTACTGCTACTGCTTCAGCTACTACTGCTACTGCTGCTGCTACTGCTACTACTGCTAACGCTGCTGCTCCTACTGCTAACGCGACTGATACTGCTTCAGCTACTACTGCTACTGCTGCTGCTACTGCTACTACTGCTAACGCTGCTGCTCTACTGCTAACGCGACTGATACTGCTTCTGCTACTACTGCTAACTCTACTGCTACTGCTTCTGCTACTACTGCTACTGCTGCTGCTTCTGCTACTACTGCTAACGCTGCTGCTCCTACTGCTGACGCGACTGATACTGCTTCTGTTACTACTGCTACTGCTTCTGCTACTACTGATACTGCTGCTGCTACTACTGTTACTGCTTCTGCTACTACTGCTACTGCTTCTGCTACTACTAATACTGCTGCTGCTACTACTGCTACTGCTTCTCCTACTACTGCTACTGCCTCTGCTACTACTACTACTGCGCTGCTACTTCTGATCCTGCTGCTGTACTACTGCTACTGCTTCTGTTACTACTGATACTGCTGCTGCTACTACTGCTACTGCTTCTGCTACTACTGATACTGCTGCTGCTACTACTGCTACTGCTTCTGTTACTACTGCTACTGCTTCTTCTACTTCTGATCCTGCTGCTGCTACTACTACTGCTACTGCTTCTGCTACTACTGATACTGCTGCTGCTACTACTGCTACTGCTTCTGCTACTACTGATACTGCTGCTGCTACTACTGCTACTGCTTCTGTTACTACTGCTACTGCTTCTGCTACTTCTGATCCTGCTGCTACTACTACTACTGCTACTGCTTCTGCTACTACTGATACTGCTGCTGCTACTACTGCTACTGCTTCTGCTTACTTACTGTAATTACTGCTGCTACTACTACTGCTACTGCTTCTCCTACTACTGATACTGCTGCTGCTTACTACTGCTACTGCTTCTGCTCCTACTGATACTGCTGCTGCTACTACTGCTACTGCTTCTGCTACTACTGCTACTGCCTCTGCTACTACTACTACTACTACTGCTTCTGCTACTTCTGATCCTGCTGCTGCTACTACTGCTACTGCTTCTGCTACTACTACTAACTACTACTACTACTACTACTACTACTACTACTACTACTACTACTACTACTATTACTATTACTACTACTACTACTACTACTACTACTACTACTACTACTACTACTACTACTACTACTACTACTACTATTACTACTGGATATCCAGTGCCTCGACTTGGTTTAACCGTAGCCATCGTTATGTTATAGCCTGACACTGAAACCCAGAAAGACTGGCATTTCGACGTCATTATTTGGTTTTTGCACCGCCAAGTGATTTGTTTTTAGTAGTTCTCATGGAAACAAGTGATCCTATTGGTTTAACTATTGAATACAACTCACGATTTGTTTTCTTTTGTGGCCAAAGACTGCATTTTGACGTCATTGTTTTGGTCAGTGTAAGGCTATCAGTTAACGATGGCTACGTTGAAAGTCGGAATAAAACAGATGCAAAGCAAAACAAAGCAAAAAAAAAAAAAAAAAAAAAAAAAAATACCCCCCCCCCCCCAAAAAAAAAAACCCCAAAAAAAAACCAAAAAAAAAAAAAAAAAACCAATAAAAAACAAAATGAAAAGAACCAAACACACACACACACACACACAAACACACACACATACATACACACAAAAACAAAACTAAACTTAACAACGAAAAACAAACAATGCAAAACAAAACAAAAACTAAAATAAAACTAAAACAACCAATAAAAAGCGAATCGGTTTCCAGACAATTGACAAATAAATATTTTAGAATCGTTGTGGGAAAAAAGGAACAAAGTAAAAAATAATAAAATGATTATCATATGTACGTGTGTGTGTGTGTGTGTGTGTGTGTTGTGTGTGTGTGTGTGTGTTTGTGTGTGTGTTGTGTGTGTGTGTGTTTGTGTGTGTTGTGTGTGTGTGTGTGTTTGTGTGCATCTGTGCCATCCGGAAATATAACGGACCAACACACAAAAAAATAAACGTTTAGAGTCTGGTTAATACAGAAGAATTATATGAGAATTACTCATAAACGTGGATGGCAAAAACCAATAACAAAAACCCGAGTGACGTCAACTTTGTTCTATCTATAAATTCAATTTTTAGCATTTGCACCACAACAATACCACTGGGTGGGGTTCCTGACCTCCCATAGTGGGCAGGGAGGTACTTACTGTGTCTTCTATCCCCCTATAATATCTGTTTTCCAACTTGCTTTCTGTCTTTGTCTTGGAATGAGGTTACTTGGTTTTGTCCTGACCCTGACCGGAGTTCTTGGCTGGGAGGGAAACAGTCAAATGCATAGCTATTGTTTTGGGAGGTGATATTTTTTTCCCTTGTAAATCATCTCTCTGATATGTATTATTATATTTGTTATTTTGAATGTATATTGTAAGCATTTGAGTGTATTCCTCTTTGTTGGATTTTGTGCTTGTGTCCGGATGAGACTTATAGGTGATATCAAACTAAGTACATTGGTGGTATTCTCTTGGAATCTACATCTTATTCCTATTTGTTCCCAGTTCCCCTTTGTCTTACCTTTTCTTGGGTGCTTTAATTGTAATTTTAGAACTTTTTACTATCCCGTTTTCCTTTTTATTGGCGCTGATATAACCTAAATGTGTTGCAAGCGCCGTAAAACCCTTAAAAACAAACAAACAAAACAATAATACTAATAAACACAAATGAATTTAACATCTTCAAAAAATAACCAAATACCCCAAAACCCTTCTTCAGCCAACAACTAAAACAACCAAAACAAATTACATTACTAAAAAAAAAAAAAATATAGCAATGACTATCCCGCACAAATCTTTGGGCCTCTTTTTCGCTCACGAAGTGCCCGAATTCGCGTCAAAATATGGGACGAAGCCGTTTCGTATATGCTATTTTAAAAAATTAATTACGACGCTGTTTATCGATGAATATGACTGAAAGTTGGCACACAGTTAGAAAAAAGGTCAATTTAGATTATGTCAAGCGACAAAACTCATGCGATTACTAGAAGACCGTTAAAAATAGATTTTTACTATTTGGAGTAAAATATTTCTAAAACTACCGGGAGTGGAGGTTTTGTCGCTAACAAGGTAATACATGAACATTTCTTCTTTTTTGTTGTAAAATTTCATATGAATATGACGAGTACTTTTCCCGTATTTTACAAAACACCATCCTAATTTGCTCTTCAAGTTTCAATCTTTTAATCCATTTATTACGCAAGATACAACCAAAGGTCGAAAAAAAATGCCGAAAAAGTGTCCCATATTTTCGCGTTTTTTTCCTCTTTGCGGGTCATCCAAATAAATTACACTTTTGAAACTGCATAACTTGTTTATTTATGAATGGATTTTCAAAATTCAAAAACATTTTTACTCAGTGGAGATAGGGCTTTGATTTTAGACAAAAATTTTCCTCAAAAGGAGAAAAAAACATTTTTCATAGTCATTGCTAAAAAATAACCCAGATCGCGTCAGAGAAATGAAATCAGGTGTGAATGAGTAACGAACTGACCACAGGCAGTGACGAACATTGTAAGAGTGTTAGTACCAAAAGACGCCTAACAGGCAACTGGTATTGTATGAAATAGAAAGTGGCTCCATTCCATATGGCCCACTGGGGAAAGGATGTGCCTAAAATTTCTTTGCCGTCAAACTGGATTTTTAGTAATGTATTTATGTTTAGATTTTTGTTGTTGATTTCTTTTGGTGTGTTTGTTGTTGGATGGAGAAGGGTATTGAGCCCGAAACGTTCTATGCTTGGTATTTTTTTGTTTGTTTTGAAGCTGTTATGTTCATTTGTTATTTTAATATTACTTTTTATAGTCCACAGCTTCTTGCAGCTTGGTATCATAGAAGTAATACCCCAGCCATGTAAATAAGAGATGAATTACAAAGATTATATATATATATATATATATATATATATATATATATATATATATATATATATATATATATATATATATAATAGTTCCGTACCTGGTCATTTTGTAGGATGGTCTCTAGTCCTAATCCACAACATTGTAAACTTGGAATAATTAATTAATGAATTAATGAATTAATGAATATTTATTCAGCCTCTCACAGCCTTGAATCCAATTCAACACAAACACTGTATAATATCACCACAAAACGTTACACGGGGAGTTGAACAGTTGGAAAGTTATAGTACTTCTATAATTATTTATCCTTTGTTGAAAACTGTAGAAGGAAAAAAAAAAACAATCACATTGGGAATATAGATGGTGTGTGCTTGGATAAGAAGCTCACAACATTGCCATCCGGAAGTAAAACGGACCAACACACAAAACTATGTGTAAC
>NC_088367.1:6450353-6460353 GCF_034508935.2 Berghia stephanieae | reverse complement strand
ATAATAATAATAATAATAATAATAATAATAATAATAATAATAATAATAATAATAATAATTATAATTATAATAATAATAATAATAATAATGATAATAATAATAATAATAATAATAATAATATATGTTTTTTATTATATTTTTATAATATTATATATTATTTTTATATATCGTATATCGACAATATGATAATTATGTGTGCATTTTACGATATGCACAGACATAATAAGAGTAATTATATTACGATTAATTTTTATTTTAATAATACAATGTTTTGTCTGGGACTTGGGTCGATATTTGAAGGTTTGAGTCTTCTGGCCAATTTTTAAAAATACGCGTCTTTCAGTTATCTAAATGTCATTTTCAAAAATAGCGCAATTCAACTAAACGTGCTCAATGCGCAATACAATGGATCCCTAGGCAACAGCAACACGTAACATGTTGAACAGGACATAACGCCTGTTTGGCGGTATTGCAATTTTTTCTCTCCCAGAGACAACGCTGTTAACGGCCAGGTCCTCATTTTACACCTGAGTAATGTGAGAGAAAGTGAGTAAAGAGCCTTTTCCAAGGACTCAACGATGTGCTGAGCGAGACTCTCGAACCCAGGACCTTCCTATCCGAAAGCGAGTGCCATACCACTAGACCACATAGCCGCACGAAAATCGCTCTTATTAGTGGCTTTAGTAAATAATAGAAATAATTTGGTAATCACGGGGGGGACCTTTTGTGTTAAATATTCAAAAATGATAAAATGAATGTGAACCTTTATCTAGCGTACTTCCACGCTTCCATCATTTGTAATATCCTTGACAATGTGTCTTCGCCCCCCCCCCCTTCCACACACACACACACACACACACACACACACACACACACACACACCAACCCCCCAGCCCCCACAAACACACACAAATAACCTCACACCCCCTCCCACACAGACGATATTCTCCAAAATGAATGTGTCTTTCCCTCCCCCACCCCCACCCCCACCCACACCCACAATAACATCCACCCACCCACACAACCCCCCCCCCCGCTCACACACACCAAAACCCACACACATGCACACGCTCACCCCCCCCCCCCCACATCCCCCTTCCCCCCGCCTCACAAACACACACATACATTCACCCCTCCTACTCCCCCCCCCCCCCCCCCCCCCCCCACACACACACAAAGCCATGAAAAGTTTCTATTTCATAACTTAAAGGAAAGCCAGTCAGGCGATAGCTTTGTACTAGCGTTCTCACGATATCCAGCATATTATGGGTTACTCATTTACATCTGAGTCGAATGCGGTAGTGCGTGTAAAATGCCAAGGAGAGAGACACGAGGGGGAAGCCAGAGTTCTGAAATTAGCGTCACCGAACCGGTTTCTAATCTAACCAAACAATTCTTGACTCTGCCCCAAGATGAACTAAAATAACTAATAATAATAATAATAATAATAATAATAATAATAATAATAATAATAATAATAATAATAATAATAATAATAATAATAATAATAATTATAATAATAATAATAATAATAATTATTATAATAATAATGATAAGTAAGTAAATAAATAAAAAATAAATAAATAAATAATAGATGAATAAATAAATATAATAAATAAATAGATAATAGATGAATAAATATAAAAAAATAAATACCAAAATACAGGTATAAAAATTGATTAATTAATTGATTAGTATATAAATAAATAAATGAATATAAAAATAATAAATAAATAAATAAATAAATAATAAATAAATAAAATACATAGGAACATGTATAAAAAAATAATAATTTGATCAATATAAAATATATAAATAAATAAATAAAATATTCCCCACCAATACCCTCTTTTCTTATATTTTAATAATTAGGAATGAAAGGGGAAAGTAGCCAGGTAAATAGACATCATTCTAACACCAAGGGGACTGCTGTTCAAACCCACATCTCCATTGAAAGGGGGAAGTAGCCAGGTAAATAGACATCATTCTAACACCAAGGGGACTGCTGTTCAAACCCACGTCTCCATTGAAAGGGGGAAGTAGCCAGGTAAATAGACATCATTCTAACACCAAGGGGACTGCGGTTCAAACCCACGTCTCCATTCTATAAATAGATTTATTTATCTCTATTATGTCGTTTACCTTGCGGTGACATTGACCTAGTTCCAAGACAGACGTCACAGATAAATTTTCCGACGAAAGAGATAAAGAAATAACTAGATGTGATATGATAATGTGCTTGACCTACTTGAATGGGTGCCTTCTGCTGTCAAGGTCGACAGATCTTGCCGTCTCGGCAACTCTCCTTATCTCTGATGAGAGCGAAAACTTCCAATGCGCCAAGAGAAAAGTGAACTCACTGAAGATTACAAATTAAGACCAGTTGAGTGAACCGTGGCCTTCGTAAAGTTATGGCCTGATACTGACCAAACAATGACGTCAAAATGCCAGTCTTTTGCCACAAAAGAAAAAAATCGTGAGTTGTATTCAATAGTTCAACCAATGGGACCACTTGTTTCCATGAGCTCTACTAACGACAACTCACTAGGCGGTGCAAAAGCCAAATAATGACGTCAAACTGTCAGTCCTTTTGGATTTCAGTGTCAGGCTATAACTTAACGATGGCTACGAGTCAACCCTGTGGGGTACAGACAGATAGCTCAGTTGGTAGAGCACTCGCTTCTCACGCAAAGGGACTGAGATCAATCACGGGTGAAGTCGACGTTTTGATTTAATCATTTATGACAAGATTTCATTTAAGATAAAAATTGACCTTCTAACTAAACTTGGCAAGATCTCAGTTCAAACATTTTCACCATCCGACTGATTTTGTCATTCACTGTAACATATAGTTTCCATCCTTCTCTATCCCGAGCCAACTTTTTATTTATCTCGTTCCATGTCTTATCACTTCTCTGTATATTCAGCTTCTTTAATTCGTCTCCATAAATTCTGTCCTTCATTGCAGAAACTCTTCAGTCGCCCAAGTTAAAAAAAAAAGTATTTGATTTGTCCGCCTGTGTTTCTGTGTCAAATAGTCTTCAACAGTCGTAACGTCACTTCCTTCCTAATGACGTATGGTAACTTAGTAACACTGGCTCTAAACTATCGGAACAATGGCGGACGCCGTATGAAATATTTCTCCGGCTAGCTTAAACGGGTATCCAGAGGAAAAAAAACCCCATCAATTTGATCATGTTTTGACTTTTACACATTCTGATCACAAGGCATATGAAAAGGGAATGAAAAGTTCTAGCCAGCATGAAGAATAAAAAGTAATGATTTTCTTTGTTTAGAACCAAGATGGCCGCCGTTGCCGGGCGCGTGACATCAGACTATTGAATCCAATTGAGTTTAACGGAAAGGTGTGTTAACCCTTCGACAACCCCCAATCTGGAAAACCAGGGGACTCAAAAAGGGGAGTCATACTCATATCGTAGCCATCGTTATGTTATAGCCTGACACTGAAACCCAAAAGGACTGGCATTTTGACGTCATTATTCGGTTTTTGCACCGCCTAGTAAGTTGTCGTTAGTAGAGCTCATGGAAACAGGTGGTCCCATTGGTTGAACTATTGAATACAACTCACGATTTGTTTTCTTTTATGGCCAAAGACTGGCGTTTTTGACGTCATTATTTGGTCAGTGTCAGGCTATAAAGTTAACGATGGCTACGGTCATCCACACCAATAGTCGCCTTTTACGACCCGTTGGCTTTGCAGCAGCTTCTAATGGTTCTCACACTACTTCGTAATGACGATCGATCCAATCAACAAATTCTTTACCGCACTCGTGCACCGTCGCAAACCCACCCGTAAGCTTCATCACAACACACCGTTCAACTAGCTGCGCTGCGGTTTCGGGCTCGTTACCACAACGGGTACATATTGGATAGGTGGAAAGTCCCCAATGATGAAGCGATTTTGCCGTTGGCTATTCTTGCACCCCCTCTGTTGAGGGACCCCGGACAAGAACACAATTTTTAAATTCTCCTAGTAAGTACAGTGGAATCCGTATAGAGACAACACTTAAATAACAAGACATGAAGTGAATAGAAAAAAAAGCCAGAAGACAATAGAGAATATAAACTTTCTGACGATGAGGATTCGAACGCATGGTCCGACTGTTACAAACCTTCGCCTGGCCTCGAGACGGACGCTCTGCAATACTCTTTAACAGTCCTAACGTCACTTCCTTCCTAATGACGCATGGTAACTTAGTAACACTGGCTCTAAACTATCGGAACAATGGCGGACGCCCGTATGAAATATTTCTCCGGCGAGCATAAAAGCGTATCCAGAGGAATAAAAACATAAATTTGATCATGTTTTGACTTTTACACATTCTGATCACAAGGCATATGAAAAGTTCTAGCCAGCATGAAGAATAAAAAGTAATGATTTTCTTTGTTTAGAACCAAGATGGCCGCCGTTGCCGGGCGGCGTGACACCAGACTACTGAATCCAATTGACGCACTCCAAAAATATAAATAATAAAGAAAAGTGGTTTCAATTATTATAGTAACGATCATGAGCTCCTGTCGCCAATTCTCACGGTGGTGACGTAACCATCTGGTCGTGGGTTCGAGCCCCCCTCCCCGTAACGTTTTTATTCTCTATTGTCTTCTGGCACTTTCCTACTCACTTCATTTCTGGTTATTATCAACATAAGTACCTGCTCCACTAAAAAAAAAAAAATTATTTAAAGACGACACTTATTCTGGTTTATCCAGGTTTCTTTAGAGTGAAATGGACTATAGCATTTGCTATTTACCCTTTGGATAGGATGCTAGTCTATCGCAAGGTACTTTCCGCCAGATCTAACAGACCCAGCTACCCATTTACTGCTGGGTGGACAGGGAGGTCGAAAAAAAAAATCTCGACTGACCCGGGATCGATCTTGGTCCCTTTGCGTGTGAAGCGAGTGCTCTACCAACTGAGCTATCGGGACCCCCAAATTATTGAGGCTTGATAAGATCTTTTATATGGCGCAACATCCACTAAACTTGCTCAAATCGCTTCACGATGGTTCTTGAACTACATCAACACGTAACATGTAGAACGTGACACGCATTACGCCTGTTAGGCGATATTACATTTTTTTTCCCGACAGACACAACGCTGTTAACGACCAGGTACTCATTTTACACCCGAGTACGATGAGAGGGCATGAGTGAAGAGCCTTTTTTCCCCTAAGACTCAACGATGCGTTGATCGAGCAAGGCTCGAACCCAGGGCATTCTGATCCGAAGGCGAGTGTCACACGACACAACCACTCAGCCTGGTTACGGCTGGTTACAAGTATTGTTAATCATCCTTCTAATCCCCCCCCCCTCCCCTTTCCCTCCTCCCCACCCCTCCCCTTTCCCTCCTCCCCGCCCCCCCCCTACCCTTTCCTCTTCCCCCCCCCCCCCCCCCCCCCCCCCTTCCACCCCCCCCTTTCCCCCCCCCCCCCCCGCCTCCTCCCCCCTCTTCCACTCCCCCCCACCCCACCCCTTAGATATCAACGTGTAATGATATCAAGGTTACAATACTGATTCGTGACGTCAGATTATCAAACGTTAAATGAAATTCTATCAATCAGACCATAAATTATAAGCGTCCAAGGTTAAACACAGTTTTGTGTGTTGATATGTCAAATTTTGATGGCGGATGTTCTTAATTTTACCTAAGCCCATAGCATCCATAGATTTCATAATTTGTTCTCATCCTATTATTTGCGAGATTATAATTTACCTTTTTTGCACCAGGTGTCATCGAATGCCTCATTTCATTATCTATATAGATAATCGGCAAAGATAAAAACAACTAAAAAAAAACCCAAAAAAAAAAAACAAAAACAAAGAAAGATAAGAAAGAAAAAAAAAACAATAAAAGAAAGATGGAAAGAAACGAAAGAAAAAGAGAAAAGACAAAAGGATAAAAAAATAAAATGTTTAAAAAAGAAAGAAAGAAAATAAATCGATATTGAATAAAGATAACAAAGAAAGATAAGAAAATAAAATAAAAAAGAAAGAAAGAAAGGAAATAAAGAAAGGAAGAACAAATAAGAAAGAATGAAAGAAAAGAAAGAAAGGAAGAAAGAAAGAGAAGAATGTAAGAAAGAAAGAAAGAAAGAATGAAAGAAAGAAAGAAAGAATGAATTTAAGCGCTTAGAGTCTGGTGTCTCGGAGTTATAGCGCTATATACGTTTTCAGCATTATTCAGCATAAGGAAAAGAAAGAAAGAGAAACAAGAAAAAAAAGGGAATAAATACATTTTAAAAAAAAGAGAAAAGAAAGAAAAGTCAGAAAGAAAACTAAGAAAAGAAAGGAAGGAAGTCCGCATGAAAAATAAGAAAGGAAAGGGAGAAAGAAAGAATAGTGAGAAAGAAATAAAAATATGGAAAGACAGGAAGAAAGAAAGAAAGAATGAAAAGAAAGAAAAGAAAGAAAGAAAGAATAGAAAGAAAGGGTTAGAAAAGAAAGGGACAAAGAAAGAAAGAATGAAATAAGAGGAAGAAAGAAAAGAAAGAAAGAGTAAGAAAAGAAAGGGACAAAGAAAGAAAGAATGAAAGAAAAGGAAGAAAGAAAGGAAAGGAAGAAAGAAAGGAAAGGAAGAAAGAAAGAGTGAGAAAAGAAAGAAAGAAAGAATAGAAAGAAATGGTAAGAAAAGAAAGGGCCAAAGAAAGAAAGAATGACAGAAAAGGAAGAAAGAAAATAAAGAAAGAGTAAGAAAAGAAAGGAAGAAAGAAAGAAAGAAAAGTAAGAAAATAAATAAATAAATAAATAGAAGAAGAGAAAAAGAAACGGAAAATAATAATTTAAATATTAATTCTATGTGTTTAGGTAAACAAAATCTCATAACATCCGCCAGCCTGATATAAAGTACCAACACACAAAACTATATTATATAGATAGTATGCGCTTGGCTAAGCAGCTCATAACATTGCCATCCGGAAGTATAACGAACCAACACACAAAACTGTGTGTAACCATGAACTTTTATAGTCAGGTTAATACAGTTCAGTGAGAATCACTCACAAACGCGGATGGCAAAATACAATAACAAAGGCTTGGGTGACGTCAACTGCATACTATCTATACTTGTGATCAAAAGAAAGTAGGGCATATAGATAGTATGCGCTTGGCTAAGAAGCTCACAACATTGCCATCCGGAAATATAACAGACCAACACACAAAACTATGTGTAACCTTGAAGGTTTATAGGCTGGTTATTACAGTTTAATGAAAATTACTCATAAACGCGGATGGCAAAAACAATAACAAATACCCGAGTGACGTCATCTTCGTTATATCTCTACACATTTATAATCGTCGTTACTTTTTTATCCGTTGACGTAGGCGAATGATTTTCCACTGAGTTGTTTACCATTAGCCTTTTCTGTGTACCAATAGATAGTATGCAGATGACGTCACTCAGGCATTTGTTATTGTTTTTGCCATCCGCGTTTGTGAGTTGTTCTCACTAAACTGTATTAACCAAACTATAAAAGTTCATGGTTACATAGAGTTTGTGTATTGGTCCGTTATACTTCCGGATGGCAATGTTGTGAACTCCTTGGCCAAGCGCATTCTATCTATAGTCGATGTTTTTGTTTTTGACCTGAAATTCGCTCACCACGTCGGGCACGTGCTAAAATGATCTTTTAGCCCCTGACTGTGGACAGGAAGTGTGTAGACTAATTTTTTTTTCCATCCGTGTCTTCTTGAACTATTTTCAAGGCAGGAAAACACAATACAAAATACCATCCATTAATCTACGCGATGCCACGACTTAGTTTAGAACAACGTGTACTTGCCATTGGTCATCTTCAAACTGGACAGTCTGTGACCAATGTCGCAAGAATGTTTAATATCTCAAGGAGAACTGTATATTCCTTAGTGGATCGATTTGAAATAACACAAACGGTAAGGGAAATATTAAAAATGAGCTTTTAATATAGCGCAATATCTACTAAAGTGTTTAAAGCGCTTTTCACCCTTTTTCTAACCGTAGACGAGACCTGACACCTGTTAGGCTGTATTGCCATTTAATTTGTTTTCAGAAAGGCAAAGCTATTGGCCAGGTACTCACACCCGAGTACGGCGAGAGAATGTCAGTAAAGAGCCTTTTCCAAATAGACTCAACTATGCGCCGCTTGGGACTCGAACCCAGGGACTTCCGATCCGAAGGCGAGTGTCAAACCACAAGACCACACAGCCATACAATAACGTTTTGAGGTGACGGGTTACACGTTACATAATAAGTGACCTGTCTCGACTATCTGGTATTATGTCGGAATGAACAAAAAGATGAACTTTAAATTTAAAAACAAATTTATAGATAGTATGCGCTTGGCTAAGAAGATCACAACATTGCCATCCGGAAGTATAACGACTAACACACAGATCTCTGAGTAACCATGAACTTTTATAGTCTAGATAATACAGTTAAGTGAAATTTACTCATAAACGCGGATGTCAAAAAACAATAACAAGGACCCGAGTGACGTCAATTTCCAACTATCCATAAAAGAAACACATTTCAAGTTTTTTCCAACGCAAGAAATTGTATTTAGACGAATTTCCTACATAAAGGAAGTGAAATGAACTCCCAGTTTCATAGTTGTGGCTGTAAGTTCAGTTTCCAAGATAAAGTAAATACAATAAAAAATAAAATTTAAATTGAGCTTTCATATAGCGCAATATCCACTAAACGTGCTCAAAGCGCTTTACAAGGGGTCCCTGGTCAACAGCAACATTTAACATGTAGGACGGGACATAACGCCTGTTAGGCGATATTACAATTTTTCGGACAAAGACAACGCTGTTAACGACCAGGTACTCATTTTACACCTGAGTACAGTGAGAGAATGTGAGTAAAAAGCCTTCTCCAAGGACTCAACTAGGCGCCTTTTATTCATCCCCAAGGGGAAATTTGTCTTTAGGGACTATTCCAAGTGAAGACTGGAATCATCCAGGCGTCAGCCGCAGAGCAAGCGCCGCAAAGTGAGCTAGGGCGAGGTGACTTGCTCAAGGCAACACAACGCAGCGGCGGGTGATTGAACTCGGTACCTTTCGGGTACGAAGCAAAGACCGTACCACTGAGCCACGCTGCCCCTTGAATTTATCCCGACGTAATGGCAAGTTAACGGTTAGGTTCCCAACCTACAACGATCGACGACGAACGACGGGGAAGAAAACAAAGATATTTCCTAAGACCCTGAGGACAGATTTTCGTTCTCTTCCACGTCGGTGGTCGATCATTGTAGGTCGGGAAGGTTATCGTTAACTCGCTATTACTATTACCGCTTTGAGATGGTGGGTCATATATTATGTCGGGATGAACCAGATGCTACAAAGTCGAATTAAAACTAAACTGGTCAAAATAATGAATGACTGGTATTTAGCACTCTAAAAATATGATATTCATTCTCCTCTATAAAACTCAACGGAATTCTGATATTTCTGGCCACAAATTCAATTTTCATCAACTTAGTCATCCCGACTTAATACCGTTTTGAGACGAGGGGTCACATATACTCATCCCTTTTCTGTCCACCCGCCTGCCTCGACTCGCAATCTTGATTCCACTGGCGACAACTCAAAATATACTTTTGGGTGACATTTTAAGGTAAAGGTTAATTCCCCTTATTTTGGCTGATTGTCCCAAGGCTACGGTGCGAAGAAGATAACTCAATATATTGTAGCGAAGAAAAGAATAGGATGAATACTCTCCCTTTCGCAGTCTCCTTGCATTCTCAATCGACCGCCGACATCATGTTTATCAAAGCTCTTTACTATAAGATGAAAGCCTTTAAAATGACACCTGAATACATGCAAGGGGAAGTAATAAGAAAATCAGGTGGAGCTAAATCAGAAAGTCTTCAGAGAACATACCAACCCCCCCCCTTCTCCCCCCCCCCCCCCCTAAAAAAAGGCTTTTATATAGGGTAATATCCACTAAACGTGCTCCAAGCGCTATACAAGGGGCCCCACAACCGAATAGCAACATGTAGGA
>NC_088367.1:6425353-6432853 GCF_034508935.2 Berghia stephanieae | reverse complement strand
TCGTGAGAATTACTCATAAACGTGGATGGCAAAGAAAAATAACAAAGACCTGAGTGACGCCATCTTCCTTCTATCTATATCCGGCTGGCGGGTGTTATGAGTTTATTAACTATAAACGCATAGCATCAATACCGAACTAAAAATTTTAAAAATAAATAAATAAATAACAACTGATCTTTGACATTTTGTGTTCTTTTCTTTTCTTTTTTTTTTCTTTTTTTTTTTCTATTTGGTTTTTTATTTTAAAATCTTTAATAGACAAATCAACACTGAATATGTATTTCTATTTTGCTTATATTTATTGGTCGAACAAGACAATCGAATGCACTAAAGACGACGTGCATCTATTTGTAGGTCTGATAACCCAATTCCCTATGGGCTTATGTTGTAATGGAAATCTAAAAAAGTGACGCAAAATATTTTCCATTACAACAATGTTAAATAGGCCCATAAGTGGGTTCGGATGTCAGACCTGCATGTATGTATACGTCGACTAAATACAGTGATATATGTTATGAAACCGAAGATTTATATATTTCTTCTTCTTCTTCTTCTTCTTCTTCTTCTTCTTCTTCTTCTTCTTCTTCTTCTTCTTCTTCTTCTTCTTTCTTTTCTTTTTCTTCTTCCTTCTTCTCTTCTTCTTCTTCTTCTTCTTCTTCTTCTTCTTCTTCTTCTCTTCTTCTTCTCTCTTCTTCTTCTTCTCTTCTTCTTCTTCTTCTTCTTCTTCTTCTTCTTCTTCTTCTTCTTCTTCTTCTTTCTTCTTCTCTTCTTCTTCTTCTTCTTCTTCTTCTTCTTTCTTCTTCTTTCTTCTTCTTCTTCTCTTTCTTCTTTCTTCTTCTCTTCTTCTTTCTTCTTCTTCTTCTTCTTCTTCTTCTTCTTCTTCTTCTTCCTTTCTTCTTCTCTTCTTCTTCTTCTTCTTCTTCTTCTCTTCTTCTTCTTCTTCTTTCTTTCTTCTTCTTCTTCTTCTTCTTCTTCTTCTTCTTCTTCTTCTTCTTCTCTTCTTCTTCTTTCTTCTTCTTCTTCTTCTTCTTCTTCTTTCTTCTTCTTCTTCTTCTTCTTCTTCTTCTTCTTTCTTCTTTCTTCTTCTTCTTTCTTCTTCTTCTTTCTTCTTTCTTCTTCTTCTTCTTCTTCTTCTTCTTCTTCTTCTTCTTCTTCTTTCTTCTTCTTCTTCTTCTTCTTTTCTTTCTTTCTTCTTCTTCTTTCTTCTTCTTCTTTCTTCTTTTTCTTTTCTCTCTTCTTCTTCTTTCTCTTCTTCTTCTTCTTTCTCTTCTTTCCTTCTTTCTTCTTCTTCTTTCTTCTTTCTTTCTTCTTTCTTTCTTCTTTCTTCTTTCTTCTTTCTTCTTCTTTTCTTCTTCTTCTCTTCTTTTCTTCTTTCTTCTTCTTCTTTTCTTCTTCTTCTTTCTTTCTTCTTCTTTTTTCTCTTTCTTTCTTTCTTCTTCTTTCTTTTCTTCTTCTTTCTTCTTCTTCTTTCTTCTTTCTTCTTTCTTTCTTTCTTCTTCTTCTCTTCTTCTTTCTCTTCTTCTTTCTTCTTTCTTCTTTCTTTCTTCTTCTTCTTCTTTCTTCTTCTTCTTTTCTTTTTCTTCTTTCTTCTTTCTTCTTCTTTCTTTTCTTTCCTTCTTCTTTTTTCTTCTTCTTTCTTCTTTCTTCTTCTTTCTTTCTTTCTTTTTCTTTCTTCTTTCTTCTTCTTCTTCTTTCTTCTTTTTCTTCTTCTCTTTCTTTTTCTTTCTTCTTTCTTCTTTTTCTTTCTTCTTTCTTTCTTCTTCTTCTTTCTTCTTTCTTTCTTTTTCTCTTCTTTCTCTTCTTCTTCTTCTTTCTTTCTTCTTTCTCTTCTTTCTTCTTCTCTTCTTTTCTTCTTCCTTTCTTTCTTTCTTCTTCTTTCTTTCTTTTCTTTCTTTCTTCTTTCTCTTTCTTCTCTTCTTTCTTTCTTTCTTTCTTCTTTCTTCTTCTTCTTCTTTCTTCTTCTTTCTTTCTTCTTCTTTCTTTCTTCTTCTTTCTTTCTTCTTCTTTCTTTCTTCTTCTTTCTTCTTCTTTCTTCTTCTTTCTTCTTCTTTCTCTTCTTTCTTTCTTCTCTCTTCTTTCTTTTCTTTCTCTTCTTTTCTTTCTTCTTTCCTTCTTTCTTTCTTTCTTTCTTTCTTTCTTCTTTTCTTTCTTTCTTTCTTTTCTTTCTTTTCTCTTTCTTCTTCTTTTCTTTCTTCTTTCTTTCTTTCTTTCTTTCTTTCTTTCTTCTTTCTTTCTTTTCTTCTTTCTTCTTTCTCTTTCTTTCTTTCTTTCTTCTTTCTTTCTTCTTTCTTTCTTTCTTCTTCTCTTTCTTTCTTCTTCTTCTTTTCTTTTCTTTCCTTTCTTCTTTCTTTCTTTCTTCTTTCTTCTTTCTTTCTTTTCTTTCTTTCTTCTTTCTTTCTTTCTTTCTTTCTTTCTTTCTTTCTTTCTTTCTTCTTTCTCTTCTTCTTTCTTTCTTTTCTTCTTCTTTTTCTTTCTTCTTTCTTTCTCTTCTTCTTCTTCTCTTCTTTCTTCTTTCTTTCTTTCTTCTTCTTTCTTTTCTTCTTTCTTCTTCTTCTTTCTTCTTCTTCTTCTTCTTTCTTTCTTTCTTCTTTCTTTCTTTCTTTCTTTTTCTTTCCTTTCTTTCTTTCTTCTTTCTTTCTTTCTTCTTTTCTTCTTCTTTCTTCTTTCTTTCTTTCTTCTTTCTTTCTTCTTTCTTTCTTTCTTCTTTCTTTCTTTCTTCTTTCTTTCTTTCTTCTTTCCTTCTTTCTTCTTTCTTTCTTCTTCTCTTCTTTCTTTCTTTCTTTCTTTCTTTCTTCTTTCTTTCTTCTTTCTTTCTTCTTTCTTTTTTTCTTTTCTTTCTTCTTTCTTCTTTCTTTCTCTTCTTTCTTTCTTTCTTCTTTCTTTCTTTCTTTCTTCTTTCTTCTTTCTCTTCTTTTCTTTCTTTCTTTCTTTCTTTTCTTTTCTTTCTTCTTTTCTTTCTTTCTTTTCTCTTCTTTCTTTCTTTCTTCTTCTTTCTTTTCTTCTTTCTTCTTCTCTTTCTTTCTTCTTTCTTTCTTTCTTTCTTCTTTCTTTCTTCTTCTTTCTCTTCTTTCTTTCTTTCTTTTTCTTTTCTTTCTTCTTTTTTCTTTTCTTTCTTTTTTTCTTTCTTTTCTTCTTTTCTTTCTTCTTTTCTTCTTTCTTTCTTCTTTCTTTCTTCTTTCTTTCTTCTTTCTTCTTTCTTCTTTCTTCTTTCTTCTTCGGGCAGCCATGACCTTCATTCTGGCGAAAAGCGCTGTGTCAAGTTGAATGCCCTCAGCGTTTCAAGAATTATTCATAACTTGGTGCTGTCGCCATTTATTTCTTTAGGCAGATTGCTCCGTCCCTCTATGGTTGGTGGTGGTGGGGGGGGGGGGGGGGGGAGCTCTGTTGCCGATAATATATTGTGTTTGATCTGTTGGTTGTGTATGTCAAGCAAGGATTTGGGTTGGGGGGGGGGGGGAGAGAAGATAGAGTGAGAAAGAAGAAGTAGAAGAAGAAGAAGAAGAAGAAAGAAAGAGAAGAGGAAGGAAGAAGAAGAAGAGAAGAAGAAGAAGAAGAAGAAGAAGGAAGAAGAAGGGAAGGAAGAGAAGAAGAAGAAGAAGGAAGAAGAAGAAGAAGAAGAAGAAGAAGAGAAGAAGAAGAAGAAGAAGAAGAAGAAGAAGAAGAAGAAGAAGAAGAAGAAGAAGAAGAAGAAGAAGAAGAAGAGAAGAAGAAGAAGAAGAAGAAGAAAGAAGAAGAGAAGAAGAAGAAGAAGAAGAAGAAAGAAGAAGAAAAGAAGAAGAAGAAGAGAAGAAGAAGAAGAAGAAGAAGAAGAAAGAAGAGAAGAAGAAGAAGAAGAAGAAGAAGAAGAAGAAGAAGAAGAAGAAGAAGAAGAAGAAGAAGAGAGAAGAAAGAAGAAGAAGAAGAAAGAAGAAGAAGAAGAAGAAGAAGAAGGAAGAGAAGAAGAAGAAGAGAAGAAGAAGAAGAAGAAGAAGAAGAAGAAGAAGAAGAAGAAGAAGAAGAAGAAGAAGAAAGAGAAGAAGAAGAAGAGAAGAAGAAGAAGAAGAAGAAGAAGAAGAAGAAGAGAAGAAGAAGAAGAGAAGAAGAGAGAAGAAGAAGAAGAAGAGAAGAAGAAAGAAGAAGAAGAAGAAAGAAGAAGAAGAAGAAGAAGAAGAAGAAGAAGAAGAAGAAGAAGAAGAAGAAGAAGAGAAGAAGAAGAAGAAGAAGGAGAGAAGAAGAAGAAGAAGAAGAGAAGAAGGAGAGAGAGAGAGAGAGAGGGGGGGGGGGGGGTACGGAAGTTAAGTCTGTGTGTTAACAGTTGTGGTTTGGTCTTTGTTCAAATTTCAATTTGCGCATGATGGTATAATTTGTAAAGGGCAGACAATTTCTCTTCCCTTGAACGTACACACACACACACACACACACACAGACACACATTTTTATCCATAATGTTTCAACTATTATGACAATATAATATATATATATATATATATATATATATATATATATATATATATATATATATATATATATATATATATATACATAGTGTTTACTTGAAAAGGGCCAAAGGCCGAAACGTCGTTTGATTTGTGTTGTTCCCTTACATATGAGTCACATTCACTCCCTTTATCTTTCTCTCCAGACTATTTTGATTGTTCTCGCCAACCAACTGGCCAATGCATGCAATCACGTGATCTCGTGGTGCTAATGGTGTCGGTGTCAGTGTCATATTTATTGGTATCTCCATCAAATATCGCCTCTTTCTACTTTCTCCATAATGGTACGGACCCCACATTGATCCTGCGTTTTCAAGGACAGGCCGTCCAAGTGCTTTGTATGCAAACAACTTCTCCACAGAACAGTACATTCCAACATTCCAACAGTCACTCTACCACAGTATTTCACAAAACAACACTGTACATCCACAAGAATTTATCATTACAGTAAGTTCAAAACCCCAACACACAGAACCAACACATATAAAAACCATTTTTGCCCTAGAACCATCAAGGAATGGAACAGTCTCGAACAAGAAATCCTAGATATTACCAACAACAACAAATTTGGTCAACTTTTAATCATTTATCTTTCAATTCAATAACACAATTATGGAGAAAGTCACCACATAATTGTATAAAATCTGAAGTGATGGGCAATCCGCTTTTTGGCAGATAAAGACGTTGAACTTGGACTTGAACTAATCTTGTTGGTCACACAAATCTTTTTTTTTAATACATACACACACACACACACACACACATATATATATATATATATATATATATATATATATATATATATATATATATATATATATAATAAAATTCTCTTTATTCATCCCAAAGTGGAAATTTGACTCTAGGGTCTATTCCAAGGGAAGACTGGAATAACCCAGGCGTCAACCGCAGTGCAGCACGATTAATTGAGTTAGGGCGAAGGGGTGACTTGCTCAAGGCCACACAACGCAGCGGCGAGTTATCAAACTCGGTACCTTTTGGTTACGATGTAAAGACCTTACCACTGAGCCACGCTGCCTTGTGTTCGATGGTAGTGTAAGTAATAGTTTGGTAGTCAGTGAGGACATACATAAGTATGACTCTATTGAGATTCACAAAAGTGAAGGATGCCCACCCAAAATTATTCAGAAAATTATGATTCATATTGAGCTTTTTATATAGCGCAATATCCACTAAACGTGTTCAAAGCGCCTTACAAGGGCTACATGGCCAGAAGCAACACTTAATATGTAGGACGAGACATGACGCCAGTTAGGCGATGTTACAATCTTTTCCGGACAAAGATAACGCTGTTAACGGCCAGGTACTCATTTTACACATGAGTACGGTGAGAGAATGTGAGTGAAGAGCCTCTTCCAAGGACCCAACTATGCACAGAGTGAGGCTCGAACCCAGGACCTTCCCATCCGAAAGCAGGTACTTGTGTTGATAACAACAAGAAATGAAGTGAGTAGGATAGTGCCAGAATGAAGACAATAGAGAATAAAAACTTCGCGCCGGGTCGTGGATAACTCATACGGTAGGGTCACGATCTCTCCGCCCAGGCGGAGTTGTCGTACCAGTAAAGTCTTGGGTTCGAGCCCTCGTCGCCGCCGCGAAGTTTTTATTCTCTGTTGTCTTCTGGCACTTTCCTACTCATTTCATTTCGTATACAAATATCGCCTATTCTTGCATCCAGATCCATCACTTTCTCCATACATTTTCATTGTTTACACATTTGACAAAATGTGATGTTTTGGTAACCTTATATTTTTTATCTTTTGTTATTTGTCTCCTGACGAAGGCCAAGGGCCGAAACGTATGTTTTGTTGTTTCTTTATATATAAGCCACGTTTACTCACATTATTTTTCTCTCCATAGAAATATGTGCAGCCCTCAACCTTTATAGTCAAATTGGTTGCTGTCGTTATCGGGCCCCACTCTCTATGTGTTGTTGCCAACGTTCCTGACACTATAATATGCCTGGAGTTGCCCAGTTTTACATCGACCGTCTCAACGATCTTGCTCGTCCTAACCCACACTGGAACGCAATGATACTCCTCAGTGGACTAGCTTTGGGGGAAACAATATCGTAGGCAGAGTGAGGGGTCAGAATAGTGTACACATTTTTCAAATAATTATTTTGACCTTTTCATCAACAATATTAGTCTAACTGTTTGGAACATAACACTCTTTTGGCACGCTGGGTCACAATAAATGCTTGCCGATGGATCGGTGTTAGCCGGTGTTTGTGTGCGGCTATGTGGTCTTGTGGTATGACACTCGTTTTTGGATCGGATCGGAAGGTCCTGGGTTCGAGTCTTGCTCGGCGCACGGTTGAGTCCGGTGTAAAATGAGTACCTGGCCGTTAACAGCGTTGTCTCAATCGGAAAAAAAAGTAATATCGCCTAACAAGCGTCATGTCTCGTTCTATTTTGCTGTTGGTCAAGGACCCCTTGTAAAGCCCTTTAGTTTAGTGGATATTGCGCTAATAAAAAGCTCAAGTTGTTATGGTTTTTTGTTGTTGTTCATCATCATCATCATCATCATCATCATCATCATCATCATCATCATCATCATCACCATCATCATCATCATCATCATCATCATCATCATCATCATCACCAGCAGTATCAGATACAGTAACAACAGCTTCATGACAAAATAATCACAACGCACTCTCAATCCAGCTTCCGCTTTCATCGAGTTAACTCCTTATTTATTCTCTCTTTTGCGGTTCAACCCCCACACCCCTCCCCTTTTCCTCTCCCACCCCCCTCTTTCGTGTAATCATCCATACATTAGAGATAAAATCATGAAAGATTTGACTTCCAGGGCCGATAACCATCGACAAGGGGGACAACCAGTCAAATACTAAAAACTAATAATTGTTAGTTGGAGTTGTCTAACTTCACGATAGAGACAGATTTACAAGTAAAAAATATCATTTCCCAAAACTAACTATACATTTGACTGTTTCCCTCTCAGCCATGGCATCTGGCCAGGACCAGGACAAAACCAAGTA
>NC_088367.1:6417853-6420353 GCF_034508935.2 Berghia stephanieae | reverse complement strand
TCTTTTCTAAAGATGGAAATCATCCAGGGCATGGGTGCAACATCCCTTCTAAAGATGGAAATCATCCAGGGCATGGGTGCAACATCCCTTTTAAAGATGGAAATCATCCAGGGCATGGGTGCAACATCCCTTCTAAAGATGGAAATCATCCAGGGCATGGGTGCAACATCCCTTCTAAAGATGGAAATCATCCAGGGCATGGGTGCAACATCCCTTCTAAAGATGGAAATCATCCAGGGCATGGGTACAACATCCCTTCTAAAGATGGAAATCATCCAGGGCATGGGTACAACATCCCTTCTAAAGATGGAAATCATCCAGGGCATGGGTGCAACATCCCTTCTAAAGATGGAAATCATCCAGGGCATGGGTGCAACATCCCTTCTAAAGATGGAAATCATCGAAGGCATGGGTGCAACATCCCTTCTAAAGATGGAAATCATCCAGGGCATGGGTGCAACATCACTTCTAAAGATGGAAATCATCTATGGCATGGGTGCAACATCCCTTCTAAAGATGGAAATCATCCAGGGCATGGGTGCAACATCCCTTCTAAAGATGGAAATCATCCAGGGCATGGGTGCAACATCCCTTCTAAAGATGGAAATCATCCAAGGCATGGGTGCAACATCCCTTCTAAAGATGGAAATCATCCAGGGCATGGGTGCAACATCCCTTCTAAAGATGGAAATCATCCATGGCATGGGTGCAACATCCCTTCTAAAGATGGAAATCATCCATGGCATGGGTGCAACATCCCTTCTAAAGATGGAAATCATCCATGGCATGGGTGCAACATCCCTTCTAAAGATGGAAATAATCCATGGCATGGGTGCAACATCCCTTCTAAAGATGGAAATGTACAACGATAGGAAATTGTCTGTAAGCTTCAATTTAATAAACAAAATCAGATAATGTGGACATTTCGGGTTTCCCCTTTATCAACAAAACGCGATGAAGGAAACGCTATAGACGAATGAGAATTCGCCTTAACAACGTCATTCTCACATACTCATCTCGTTCGTCGGTAGTGTTTCATTCATCGTGCTTTGTTGATAAAGGGGAAACCCGAAACGTCTATAATATCATATTGTTTATTGAATTGAATTGCAGCTTAGAGTCAATTTTACATTGTTATCTATTTCTTTGAGCTTCAAGCAGCAACATTTACATACCGTCAACTGGGGCTACTTAGGCCACCCGGGGTAACTTAGGCCACTTACTGAAAACAAGATTGCTTATTTTAAAAGATAAATTACATGTAGCTTTTATCTTTTAAATAATTAGAATCCAATAGATCTAATAAGCACTCATAAATTTAACTTTTTTTAAAGCAACTTTTTTTATTCAACTAAGTGGCCTAAGTAACCCCGGATGGCCTAAGTAATCCCGGATGGCCTAAGTAACTCCGGATGGCCTAAGTAACCCCGGATGGCCTAAGTAACCCCGGATGGCCTAAGTAACCCCGGATGGCCTAAGTAACCCCGGTTGACGGTACAATCAAAGATGGGAACGCACAAACGGAAAACATCATATTTAATCATTCAAAAGACAAACAAACAAACAAACATATAAACAGACAAGGGATGTAACTCAATTAATTATTAAAAAAGAAAAAGACAGACAGCCATCCCAAACAAAAATATAAATAAATAAGGGACTAGATTGTAAGACGGTGAAAATTTAAACAAGAAAAGTAACGAAGCCAAAATCTCAACAGTAAATATGAATCATAATTACAAAGAAAACCTAAAAAAAAAAAACTAACAAAAACAACAAAAATCCACCCCACCCCCTTTCCGGGTTCTATGCGAAAGCAACATAAAGAAGAAAGAAAAGAAAAAAAAAACAATAACAAAAAAACTATACACCTGAGTTATATTATTGGTAATAATTCATTAAAAAGCATACTGACCACATAAAATATAAACATAAAGTGCTATAATTCGTATACAAGTCAATATAATAATTCGTATACAAGTCAATATAATAATTCGTATACAAGTCAATATAATAATTCGTATAGAAGTCAACATAATAATTCGTATACAAGTCAATATAATAATTCGTATACAAGTCAATTTAATAATTCGTATACAAGTCAATATAATATAAATATACAACCGACTCAAAACTATATATGTTACAAATACAATAATACATAACAGAGAGATGATTTACAAGGAAAAAAATATCATCTCCCAAAACAATAACTATGCATTTGACTGTTTCCCTCCCAGCCAGGGCCAGACAAAACCAAGTAATCTCATTCCAAGACAAAGACAGAAAGCATGTTGGAAAAGATAAAAATATGATAATCTAAAACTAATACAAAACGTTTGACTGTTGCCCTCCCGGCCATGGACTCCAGAGTCAGGATAAAATCAAATAATCTCATTCCAAGACAAAGGCAGAAAGAAATACGGAAAAGGATAGTCCTTCTATAATTTGATACAACATGAAATGAACATGGATGAACTATTCGAGTTTCATTTTCCAA
>NC_088367.1:6387853-6415353 GCF_034508935.2 Berghia stephanieae | reverse complement strand
CAAAGGGTCTAGAGGAAAGAAGTGACATTTGAAATCAACCAAAGAGAGAACCAGTCCTATATTCCGATGGCATGGCGGGTTTTTGGGGGTTTTTATAAAAATAAAATAAAATAAAATCCCAAATTTTGCAAGCAAACTCCCAAATTTTCAGGCTAACATCAGCAAAATTTGCAACAACAAAAATTGCAAAAGTTGCGATTAATTTTCCTAAAAACCCATAGCTAATTAGTTCATGAAAGAGAAATGTAAGGACGGTAAAAAAAGAAGAAAATGAGATAGTAAAAAAAGAAACTACTCTTGATTAATAATCTTGCACAATCTACACGAGCTATCAAATGAAAAGAAAAAAAATGGTCTTATAATTATTGTTGTTTTTTTTTAATATTATTATTATTCTATTTATTTATTTATTTAATTGAATCGTGTTTGATACAAATATGGTACGAAAAGTGCTCGACATGTAGTAATGGAGCGAATTATTATTTAAAATATTTACCACAATGTTTGGGGCAGTCTACATCGATGTTTCAGGCTTAATTTGCCATCTTCAGGACTGAGTTGTTTTGTTGACTGTTGTTGTTTCTTGAAGTGGTTCCGGTTTGAAGTTAATTAAGAGGAATTTGCGCCGATGGGGACACTTTCCGTAGATCTCATTTTTCATGTTGAGTGTGGCTTCATGAGGTTGTTTGATTATGGTATATTTTTCTTCCAGGCATAAGCTACATTGTTTTGATGTTGGTGTGTATCCTGTTGCTTTAGATAAAATTTTCCATGAAATGTTGTGGTCTATTTTGTTGTCTTTTAATTTCCAAATATGTTCGCTGAGTTTTGTGGATGTTTTTTTGTTAGTGTTTCTAAATGTTGAGGTGTGGAGGTTGTATCTTGTTTTGAAATTATTTTCTGTTAGTCCTACATATTTTTCTTGCTTGTTTGTTTTAGTTTCTGTGACTGTGGCTTGGTAAATTAAACTTGATTCTAAGCATTGTTTGTTTAGCGGGCAATGTTCTTTATTTCTGCAGTTGCATTTTCTAGTGGGTGGGTTTTGCTCTTGTCGGTGGTTTATTAATATTTTTTTGTTGTGGCTTGAAATTATTTGTTCTATGTTGCGCATACACGAGTAACTTATTTTTATGGTATTCCTGTTGATAATTTTATGTAGCTTGTGGTTTTTTGGAAAGTGTGTATCAATTCGTTTCAGGAACTGCTGTCCTATGTTTGTGCTGACGTTTATGTCGAAAGGTGGGTTGAACCAAGTTATGTGTCGTTTTCTTGTTTTATGTTCTTCACTTGTGTGTTGGGGTTTACATGAGAGGGAGGCGTCTGTGTATACAAATGGTGTGTTGTATCCACTTTTTGTGAGTGCTTCTTTGTAGGGGGTGGCTGCGACGTTGAATATCTCTCTGTTTTCCGAAAATTTGCTCACCCTCAGTGCAATGTTTTTTGGTATGTTTTCAATGACGGGACGGGGGTGGTTGCTGTTTTTATTAATGTAGCTAATGGTGTTGTTTGGTTTTCTGAACGGTTGGAATGAATTGGATTTTATGTCGAATGTGATGTCGAGGAAGTCAACTGTTTTTTTGTTTGCTTCTATCGTGATTTTTAAATTGTTGTTTTGGAATATTTTACAGATTTGTTTTTTGATGTTTTCGTTCGCTCTTGGTCGTCTGTTGGTTATAGCGAGTCCGTCATCTCTATAGAGGCCGATGTATGTGTGTGTATGTTGTAGTTGTGACAGGATGTAGAGTCCGACCAGTTCGCATGTTTCAGCACCGTCGAACGAACCCATTGTTACGTCGAAATCATTGTGTCGCTTTGTCCACGGTGTGTTGTCGTAGTATAGTGTGCTGTGCTTGGTGTGTTTGATGATGTCTTTTTCCTCTTCTGTGATGTTGGTGTATTTTGCTGCGAATTCCAATGCTTTGTTTAGTAAGTCTGGAGTGATGGAGGGGTAAAAATCGCAAATGTCGAAAGAGATGAAGGTGCAGTTTTCTTTGTTTTGGATATTTTTGAACCATTCAATGACTTCATCGGTGTTTTTCCACTGGTTGAATTTAGTTGCTTCTTTGACGTTTTTATTTATTTTTTCTAATATCTTTTTGCTGATTTTTCCAATTTCAGATTTGTATGGATTTATTAGTCTACATTTTGGATTATTTTTGAAGTCAGGCTTGTGATCTTTTAATGTGATGAACGCTTCTCTTCTTGGTGCTATATCGATTCGATCGCTAAGGTCAAGTCTGTTCGCTATATTCTTATCTTCTTTTGTGATCTCTTCGGTTCTATGTGTTCTGTCTTTCTTATAGTCTTTGTTGATTTGTTTGTGTGTCATTTTATCATATTCCTCAGGTGTCATTTTATAATAGTTGTTGGATTTGTCGGCTGGTATCAGAAGTTGTTTTTCTTTGTTTATTTTCTTCACATCGTTAGTCAGTTGGTTTTGGAAGTTGTTATTTTTGTTTTTGAACTGCACACTTTGAATGAGATCTAAAAGTCCGTCTTCTAATTTTTTTAATTCAGGTATTGGGGGGGGGGGGGGGGGGGGGTGAATTTGTAGAGTTGAAGCCGTACGTTTTTTTGTGGGTGGTTTCTAAATGTGGGTTCAGAAAAAAGAATGTTCTCCATCGTAGATTCTTGACAAATGTTTCTGTTCTTGCTATTAGTGATTTAATGTAAGATTTTCTGTTGCAGGTAGGGATATTCTTTGTAGAATATGGGAAAGTAGTAGGTCTAAGTTGTGGCGTAGTATCCATTTTGTGTCTAAGAGTGCTCAACGGTGCGGAGCTGTGTATTGAATCGTGTTTGATACAAATATGGTACGAAAAGTGCTCGACATGTAGTAATGGAGCGAATTATTATTTAAAATATTTACCACAATGTTTGGGGCAGTCTACATCGATGTTTCAGGCTTAATTTGCCATCTTCAGGACTGAGTTGTTTTGTTGACTGTTGTTGTTTCTTGAAGTGGTTCCGGTTTGAAGTTAATTAAGAGGAATTTAAGAGGATACAACACACCATTTGTATACACAGACGCCTCCCTCTCATGTAAACCCCAACACACAAGTGAAGAACATAAAACAAGAAAACGACACATAACTTGGTTCAACCCACCTTTCGACATAAACGTCAGCACAAACATAGGACAGCAGTTCCTGAAACTAATTGATACACACTTTCCAAAAAACCACAAGCTACATAAAATTATCAACAGGAATACCATAAAAATAAGTTACTCGTGTATGCGCAACATAGAACAAATAATTTCAAGCCACAACAAAAAAATATTAATAAACCACCGACAAGAGCAAAACCCACCCACTAGAAAATGCAACTGCAGAAATAAAGAACATTGCCCGCTAAACAAACAATGCTTAGAATCAAGTTTAATTTACCAAGCCACAGTCACAGAAACTAAAACAAACAAGCAAGAAAAATATGTAGGACTAACAGAAAATAATTTCAAAACAAGATACAACCTCCACACCTCAACATTTAGAAACACTAACAAAAAAACATCCACAAAACTCAGCGAACATATTTGGAAATTAAAAGACAACAAAATAGACCACAACATTTCATGGAAAATTTTATCTAAAGCAACAGGATACACACCAACATCAAAACAATGTAGCTTATGCCTGGAAGAAAAATATACCATAATCAAACAACCTCATGAAGCCACACTCAACATGAAAAATGAGATCTACGGAAAGTGTCCCCATCGGCGCAAATTCCTCTTAATTAACTTCAAACCGGAACCACTTCAAGAAACAACAACAGTCAACAAAACAACTCAGTCCTGAAGATGGCAAATTAAGCCTGAAACATCGATGTAGACTGCCCCAAACATTGTGGTAAATATTTTAAATAATATTTATTTATTTATATATTTCTTTATTTTTTTCTTTGCAAAATCTAGAAAATTTGCAAAATAATTGCAGAATTTGAGGTCGCACTGCAAATCAGTGATATTTTAAGATTTTTTGCGGCCGCAAGCGATACAAAAAACTGTCATGCCAGATTCCTATGAATGGAAAGGAAAACCAGGTATATGTTATAACGATAGATAGAAAAACAAAAATAAAGACAACAACGTATGCTGACTTTTTAAAAAACCAACGCGTGGTCCCCATGAGGTATCAATCATTGTGTGGATGGAACGCCGGGGTTCCATGATTACTAATGTTGTTGTTGTGGTGGAAGATTGATTGTCACGTAACAAAATTATTGCTTGTATTTACTATCTATAAATAAATGAGACAGTGTCTGAGATAGTTTTAGAATGTCTGATCTAATCCTGCTTCAACTAATTCACCATGAGTACTATCTATAGTAACAAGTGGGCGTTATTATTATTATTATTATTATCACTATTATCATCATTATTATCATTATTATTATTATTATTATTATTATTATTATTATTATTATTATTATTATTATTATTATTATCATTATTATTATTATCATTATTATTATTATTATCACTATTATCATCATCATTATTATTATTATTATTATTATTATTATTATCACTATTATCATTATTATTATTATTATTATTATTATTATTATTATTATTATTATTATTATTATTGTTATTATTATTATTATTATCATTATTATCATCATCATAATCATCATCATCATCAATAATAATAATAATAATAATAATAATAATAATAATAATAATAATAATAATAACAATAACAACAACAACAATAATAATAATAATAACAATAATAATAATACTTTCTATAATATAATAACAACAATAATACAATGAAACCCCATTAGTAGTCTCTGACAGAAAAAAAAAAGGTCAAGCTAAAAATAACAACGCACTAAAACCCACTTATGACGAACTGAATTGTATTATTAGTCTCAATAACAATATATATATATATCGAAGGTGAAGGTAAGCGGTCGTCTATGGAAGAATGAATGACCTCTGACCTTGTCATGACATGAGAGAGGATTAATACAGAATGAATGGAGGAAGGCACATCGTTTTGGTCAAAGATCTCACAGCAGAAGTAAGGAAATTGGAGGTTTTTTTTCTTTGTCTCTAGTCATGTATCGTCGATCAAGGGAAAGAACTGACATGAGTGTGTATGAAATGTGTCAAACCTGACACAAGTGTGTATGAAAGGTGTCAAACCTGACACGAGTGTGTATGAAAGGTGTCAAACTAAGAAAGAAAAATACCAAAAAAAAAAATAAATAAATAAATAAATATATATATATATATATATATATATATATATATATATATATATATATATATATATATATATATATATATATATATATATATATATATATATATAAATAAAACCATCACAAAATATCATTCGACCTCGACTGGGGATCGAACCTCAGACCTTCTGATTACCGTGGTAATTTTTAAAATGAACTTAAAGTTAAAGCTATTTTATATACTTAGTTTTTCTGTACGACATTTTGTTTTATATGCACTTGTTGGTTTTTTTGTTTTTTTTTTTTTGTTTTTCCTTTTTAATTTGCTATCATGTTGGGTAAGTATTGCAATTGAGGGAAAACCCTGAAAATTGCGGAGGAAGAAAAGAGTAAAGTGTTGCTGTTGGCCTTAGTAAATTAAAGCACTTTGAAATCATCTTAGTAGATATTGCGCTGAATAAAAGTTCAGTTTACAGGGGGAGTTTTCTTTTTATTTCATTTACATTTATAAATAGAATATTTGGATACAAAAGACTCTGATGAACACAACCATTGGAATAATAGAGTTGAAAAGAGGAGAGATTGGAAGATTTGGTAAGGCTGATGCAAAAATAAATCCCCCAAAAAACCAACAAAACCCCCAAAAACGGCTCTTAACTCACTCAATCCTAGAGATTTTTGTTACTTTTCAAAATTGGAAAAAAATAATTATTAAAAAGGAGCATGTACACAGATAGTTTTATTCAACTATCATTAACACGTAAAAACTAAAAACATTAGCTTTGATATTACAACTATAATTTGTCTCAGAAAAATGTAATAAATAGGCATGGTGTAAAAGTAACCCCGGGTAAACTACGGATATAGTCGGTGTTAGGGTTGAGTGAGTTAAGATTACAATAAGATGAAATGCGAGTCATTAGATATTCATTATCAGAGGAAAACAAGAAGAAATATCTTGTAATAATAGTGGTATCATATAGTGGCTCAATCAGCTTCAATATCTAAGGTATATACAGTATTAAAATTTTCAATGTTGTGTATACCCGGAAAAACTGATAGATTGATAAAGTTTTTATATTAAATTATTATAGGGAATGAGATTAGCGGAAGAGTAGCGTCCCTTGATTGGACGTCACCCATAGTCTGTGACGTCACCGGCGGAAAAGTTATTAGAGAGAGAACGTCATGTTGGTTGTGCGCATGCGTCTCTTGTCCTCGCCGAAGCCACCATGACGTTCTCTCTCTAATAACTTTTCCGCCGGTGACGTCACAGACTATGGGAGACGTCCAATCGAGGGACACTACTCTTCCGCTAATCTCATTCCCTATTCATTCATCAGATGAAAAGGTGAGATATTTTGTAATAATTGTGGTGTCACATAGTAGCTCAAATAGCTTCAATATCCAAGGTATAGATTATAATTTTCAATGTTGTGTATACAATAAAAAACCGTTTGATTATTAAAGTTTTTATATCAAATTATTCATTAAAAAAAAATTAAATGTGAGTCATTAGACTCATTTAAAAGAAGAAAACAAGGAGAAATATTTTGTAATAATAGCGGCATATTAGAATAATTTTCCATCTCGTGCATACCCAGAGAAACTGATAAATCAATAAAGTTTTAAAAATAAATTATTCATTATTTATTTATTTATTAAATGTGAGACATTAGTTAATCATTTATCAGAGGACAAGGAGAAGTATTTTGTAATAACAGCGGCATCCTAAAGTACCCCAAAATGGCTCCAATTCAATAAGGAAGGTATAATATATTACAATTTTCCATGTCGTGTATACCCTGGGGAACTGATAGATTAATAAAGTATATAAAATATACATTAAAATATAGCGATAAAATATTACATCAGTATTATACATAATACACCACGTTTTAAATCAAGAGAGAGGGGGGGGGGGGAGGAGATGAATCAAAGCAATCAAAAATTCAAGGCAGTTTGAAATATCGTGTATTTTCCTGATCTTTGTCGTTTTTGCTTGCTTCTTAATTTGTTTTTGTTTTTTTGTGAGTATTTTTTTTTCTTTCATAAATTCAGTTCTCCCCACAATATTGCTTAACTGAGTGTGTGTAATGTAAGGGTATATAAAAATGAACAAGAGTTACGGTTCTCTCCCCTGATGTAAAGGAGATGACTCAGTTATAACAAACCACTGAGGTAACTCTCGACGGAGTTAGATACCTTGAATTCATCCCGATTCTTAATCACTATGCTTAAACCAAAATAATTCTTAACCCTTTCAACACCATTGGCCGCACTGTGCGGCCAAAGCAGAATATGATCTACTAGCCAATGGCCGCACAGTGCGGCCCGTTCTTGAAAGGCAAAAACAATAATGTAATCCAATCCTACTTTCAACAAAAGTAATATAAATGGAACCAATGGTATCATTTCTTTCATCAGAACATTCAATTGGCCCTAGGGGGGTATTTTAATTGAGATTTTGCGCCGAATTCAAATGTCGCATTGTCTTAGCTTGTCATTCTCATGCTGCCTCAATCAGGTGTCAGCCATTTTGTATCGGAAATGCGAATAAAGCCTCAGTGCTGAAAGAGGTAATAATTTCAATTCGCATTGAACATTCAAGGAGAAATATTTTGTACTAATACTAATAGCGGCATCCTAAAGTACCCCAAATGGCTCCAATTTAATATGACTGTTTGAATAAACTATAACATTACAACCCAAAAAAATGGCATGGACCAAATATTCCGTTAAACACCAGTTATTCGCTGAATAAAAAAACAACAAAAAAAGAAAAACAAAATTAAAACACAACATTCAATCGTTAAAAACACAACAATCTTGTTGAAAATATATAATAATAAACTTTTTCTGCCATAAAGGAATGACAGATTTAATAACCACAACATGTAATGATATCTTGACCAAGCGGTGAAATTCAAACTGTGGATCCACAGTGACCATCCCTGTCAAGCCAGCCAGGCTATTCCCCCCGTTCAAGTCGACAGGACAGACAAGAAATTAATAAGGCACGTAAAGTCAAGTCAAGTCATCCTTCAGAAGAGACAATCGGCCCGTGGATTCCGGAGTTTATCCCGGTTTCCACAGCGTGAAACGGACAATAGCAATTGCTTACTACCCTTTGGATAGGATGCCTGTCTATCGCAGAAAGTATTTTCCACCAGATCTATCAGACCCAGCTACCCGATCACTGCTGGGTGGACAGGAGAAGGGAGGGGGGGGGGGTCAGACAAAAATAATTATACATCCATAATACCTTGTAATATCAGTCTTAAAACAACAAATTCGTCTTTGATTAACCCTAATTCAAATATAGCGGTGGAATTTGTTCGATGTCCAAACAAAGCATAAAACAATAACATACCTGGTATTATTCATACAAAACAAGCCAAGTGAAGTGGTGAAACTAAAGCTTTTTCAGCTAAATTTAATTTCTACGCTACCAATATCATAATTTCAGCCACTTTAATTAATACCATTTGAAAGAGTTTTTCAGTCAGTATGAGACACCCATATCCACTCTTACATCATAGAAATACAGACATAACTCTCTCTCTCTCTCTCTCTCTCTCTCTCTCTCTCTCTCTCTCTTTCTCTCCCTTTTAATCACAAGACTTATATAAATCATAACATGTTTTAATGAGCAAAATACAGATAAGATATTTAACATATTTAAGTCTATTTTCCTTCCACTCACATTTAATAAGTAAAATAACAAGTAATGAAATAAAACACTGAAATAATACCATTTTGTGGTGGTGGGTCACAAATGTCAGTTAATGGTTAAACTGAGCTACGTGTAATACAGCGGGTAGGATATCAGTCACACACACACACACACACACACACACACACACACACATATATATATATATATATATGTTTATGTTTCTGACAGTAGTCACGAGACAAAATCAGTTTCTAATATCATCAGATCGTTTATCATAAATGAGGAAATCGTAAATCTCAACATCAGAGATTAGACGAGTATGTGTCTGTCTGTCTGTCTCGGATAAGCACGAATAAGAGATTACTTGAATTGGACTTCATAATTGGAATTTTTTTCTGTAAAAAAATACTGTTTTTAATTCATAAAAATGATATCTTATTTTCCGCACACTTAGCTTGACAGAGTCAGTGGGTTGACGTGTATAACAATGATAAGAAGAAAACAAATCCAATTGACATTTCCAACAATGCTGTCTGGATAAATCATCGTTAATTGTTACATTGCTCTAATGTTAAATTATTAACAGTAAACCAGGCTTTTATCAACCCCACATAAAAAAAATTCTCTGCTGCTGAATTCCATCCAAATAGCAAACATAAAAAAAACAAAAACATAAACAACGTTTGATCAGTTATAACATTTAACATTTAATACAAACCGTTTGATCAGCTTTAACATCTAAGATTAGTAACACAGTGAATCACGGATATCACGAGTCATACAAATACATAATATTATATATAAAAATACAATGATAAAATATGCATGTATATAGGGAAATTTCAATTCCTACAACTTTATCAAACCCAATGACTGTGGTAATATTTTGTTAGATTACATTCCGATAACAAGTTCATATTTACCATAAAATGAAATTTTTAAACAATAAAATAATTATATTCTATAAATGTTTTACAAATGACAATACAGAATTATATCATAAAACAGCTGTCTTTTACATTCATTCGACATGACCTCGTTTGGAAAGTAAAATAAAACCCTCATTTAAAAAGAAAAAAAAAAAGAAAATTTACCCTGGATTACATCCATTGTTATTTGATCTATATCGAAATATGTCCATTTTATATTAGAAAAAAAAAGAAGAAGAAAACAAATTTACCCTTGATTAAAATCCATTGTTGTTTGAATTCTATCGAAATAAGTCCATATTATGAAAAAAAAAAAAGAAAAAAAAAAGAATAATAATAAAACAAAAATTAAACGTGAAAAAAGAAAGAAAAAAAAAATAGAAAAGAAAAGAAATAAAATATGACCACTCCTCTCTAAATGGTATAATGTTGGGGCAAACCTGATACAGAGAACAGAATGTCAACAACCTTCAAGCATCTGAATTGTTTCTTCATTGAATAGGGTCGACCTTTTGTCTTTAACCTACAATTACAACCTTTCAGTGACTGCGTATCGAACTCACTCCATTTTGACTAGGGAACCCCTACGATTTAAAGTGATGCTGCTATACGTTTAGGTTAAACACTCACATCATCCAATAACTTGACTTTATTTAGAATCAAAATGTGAAGAGTGAGGAAATTTTTTGTATTTTAAATGTTATGAAAAAAACAAAAAAACAAAAAAAAAAAAACAAAGCAAAAACTAACACCAACTGTCGGCAATGAATACATTTCTTTTATACTTAAATTGTAAACATTCAGCTGAAAATCCAATTTCAAAGCATTGAAGTCACTCTGAGACTCTGAATCAAGTGGGCATGCCGTGAGGAGAGGGGAAAAAGGACAATGCTGCAGTAGCATTGGGGTGGATTCTGGGGGGAAAGAGAGAGGGGAAAGGGAGGCTACCCCCCCCCCCCCCAAAAAAAAAAAAAAAAAAAAAAAAACCCCTCAAAAAACAACATGGCGCAGGGTGGTTGAAGAGGAGGACAACATTGAATTGTAATGGGCATGATCTATAATATTACATTTCCATGTGCTCGAGGTCGTTGGCAGAGCTGCCAACCCCATCTGATGAGAATGTGTACAATGGGACCTCAAAATGGGGGAGATTTCATAAAAATGGGTACAATCCTGAAATTGACGGAAACTAACCATTGTGAAAGTAAGAGGAAGGTATAATTACATCAAGTCACACCGCACAAGCTCAATTGCAGCAACAATGATGTTCCCAAGACTATAATCCAATCCTTTCAGAATTCTACCTCCCAGCATGAAGATCATAATTGGTCAAAAAATATATGAATATCCACTTGGTCACCAAGGTTTCTCAATAGGCTAGTAATAATATGAATTACAACTAAAGAAAACTGAAGTGACTCTGTACACTGAAATGGATACAATCTTGGGGGAAATGCTTACAAGCGTACAATCGCTGAAAATGCGTACAATTCCGCATTTTTTGCAGTAGGTTGGCAGCTCTGCATTGGTCACATTGGAATATATGCTCAAAGTGACCCACATAGTGAAAGGTATTCACAGATTTTGAAATATCTAACATCACGATTGGTCATTTCGTTCAGTTTGACACATGGGTATGTTTATAACTTTTGTAAACAAAGCAGCGTGTTTACATTTGTTCAGAAATATCCAATTGTTGTACAGCAACCATCATGTGATTGATGACTTGGTTGGACGAAAACATGAATATAGATAGATCCCATTGTACTCCAAATCAAAACGGCTAGGACTGAAAAGCCGAGGACTAGATGTAAATTGGAAGGGAAATGTCCAAGCCTTGTGCTCATCTTGACCATGGGTGGTTTGATGTTTAGGTGTTGACCCCCGATACAGAACACCGTTTACAGACAAATGGTCACAAGAACGTAATATACAATCAGACCTAAGATACAGAACTGAACACGAGTGTGTATGAAAGGTGCCAGAACTAGCAAGAAAGAAAAATACATGAAAAAAAAAACATCCCCAAAAAATCAGTCGACCTCGCCTGGGGATCGAACCTCAGACCTTATGATTACCGGTCAGACATGCTACCGTTAATGGTAGCACAATGGTAGCCCGTCTGGCTGGTAATCATAAGGCCTGAGATTCAATCCCCAATCGAAGTCGACTGATTTTTTGTGATGTTTTTTTTTGTGATGTTTTTTTTTTGTGATGTTTTTTTTTGTGATGTTTTTATTTGTGATGATTTTTTTTGTGATGTTTTATTTTTGTGATGTTTTTTTTTGTGATGTTTTTTTTTGGGATGTTTTTTTTTGGGATGTTTTTTTTTGTGATGATTTTTTTTGTGATGTTTTTTTTTCTTGTATTTTTCTTTCTTGCTTTGTCTGGCACCTTTCATACACATTTGTTCAGATCTATATCTTACTACAGTACCTGCTCCTAAATTTCTTAATATGGACATTTGATAGAACCAGACCTGTCAACCTCAACATTAAAAAAATTTGTAGTTTTAGGAGATGAAAAATAGAATACGCTTTAATTATCTTTATAAGATCAACAGTTTACCCTTACAATGATGAAAAAAACACTTCAAAGGCGATAGAATTATCATGCACTCCCGCATCAACCCTCATTTTCAATAAGTTCTAACTCACTCAGTCCTAGAGATTTTTGCTTTTTTTCCAGATTGGAAGAAAAATGTATTGAAAATGAGCATGTACTTAGATATTCTTATTCAACTATCATTAAAATGTAAAAACTAAAAACGTTAGCTTTGATACTACGCCTATAATTTGTCTCAGAAAAATGTAATAAATAGGCATGGGGTAAAAGTAACCAGGGTAAACTACGGATATAGTCGGTGTTAGGGTTGAGTGAGTTAACTACGGATATAGTCGGTGTTAGGGTTGAGTGAGTTAACTACGGATATAGTCAGTGTTAGGGTTGAGTGAGTTAACTACGGATATAGTCGGTGTTAGGGTTGAGTGAGTTAACTACGGATATAGTCGGCGTTAGGGTTGAGTGAGTTAACTACGGATATAGTCGGTGTTAGGGTTGAGTGAGTTAACTACGGATATAGTCGGTGTTAGGGTTGAGTGAGTTAACTACGGATATAGTCGGTGTTAGGGTTGAGTGAGTTAACTACGGATATAGTCGGTGTTAGAGTTGAGTGAGTTAACTACGGATATAGTCGGTGTTAGAGTTGAGTGAGTTAACTACGGATATAGTCGGTGTTAGGGTTGAGTGAGTTAACTACGGATATAGTCGGTGTTAGGGTTGAATGGGTTAACTACGGATATAGTCGGTGTTAGGGTTGAGTGAGTTAACTACGGATATAGTCGGTGTTAGGGTTGAGTGAGTTAACTACGGATATAGTCGGTGTTTGGGTTGAGTGAGTTAACTACGGATATAGTCGGTGTTTGGGTTGAGTGAGTTAACTACGGATATAGTCGGTGTTAGGGTTGAGTGAGTTAACTACGGATATAGTCGGTGTTAGGGTTGAATGGGTTAACTACGGATATAGTCGGTGTTAGAGTTGAGTGAGTTAACTAAGGATATAGTCGGTGTTAGGGTTGAGTGAGTTAACTACGGATATAGTCGGTGTTAGGGTTGAGTGAGTTAACTACGGATATAGTCGGTGTTAGGGTTGAGTGAGTTAACTACGGATGTAGTCGGTGTTAGGGTTGAGTGAGTTAACTACGGATATAGTCGGTGTTAGGGTTGAGTGAGTTAACTACGGATATAGTCGGTGTTAGGGTTGAGTGAGTCAACTACGGATATAGTCGGTGTTAGGGTTGAGTGAGTCAACTACGGATATAGTCGGTGTTAGGGTTGAGTGAGTTAACTACGGATATAGTCGGTGTTAGGGTTGAGTGAGTCAACTACGGATATAGTCGGTGTTAGGGTTGAGTGAGTTAACTACGGATATAGTCGGTGTTAGGGTTGAGTGAGTTAACTACGGATATAGTCGGTGTTAGGGTTGAGTGAGTTAACTACGGATATAGTCGGTGTTAGGGTTGAGTGAGTTAACTACGGATATAGTCGGTGTTAGGGTTGAGTGAGTTAACTACGGATATAGTCGGTGTTAGGGTTGAGTGAGTTAACTACGGATATAGTCGGTGTTAGGGTTGAGTGAGTTAACTACGGATATAGTCGGTGTTAGGTTGAGTGGTTAACTACGGATATAGTCGGTGTTAGGGTTGAGTGAGTTAACTACGGATATAGTCGGTGTTAGGGTTGAGTGAGTTAACTACGGATATAGTCGGTGTTAGGGTTGAGTGAGTTAACTACGGATATAGTCGGTGTTAGGGTTGAGTGAGTTAACTACGGATATAGTCGGTGTTAGGGTTGAGTGAGTTAACTACGGATATAGTCGGTGTTTTAGGGTTGAGTGAGTTAACTACGGATATAGTCGGTGTTAGGGTTGAGTGAGTTAACTACGGATATAGTCGGTGTTAGGGTTGAGTGAGTTAACTAACGGATATAGTCGGTGTTAGGGTTGAGTGAGTTAACTACGGATATAGTCGGTGTTAGGGTTGAGTGAGTTAACTACGGATATAGTCGGTGTTAGGGTTGAGTGATTAACTGATAATCTGTAGTGATTAACTAGTATGTCGGTGTTAGGGTTGAGTGAGTTAACTACGGATATAGTCGGTGTTAGGGTTGAGTGAGTTAACTACGATATAGTCGGTGTTAGGTTGAGTGAGTTAACTACGGATATAGTCGGTGTTAGGGTTGAGTGAGTTAACTACGGATATAGTCGGTGTTAGGGTTGAGTGAGTTAACTAGGATATAGTCGTGTTAGGGTTGAGTGAGTAACTATACGAGATATATGTGCGTGTTAGGGTTGAGTGAGTTAACTACGGATATAGTCGGTGTTAGGGTTGAGTGAGTTAACTACGGATATAGTCGGTGTTAGGGTTGAGTGAGTTAACTACGGATATAGTCGGTGTTAGGGTTGAGTGAGTTAACTAAGGATATAGTCGGTGTTAGGGTTGAGTGAGTTAACTACGGATATAGTCGGTGTTAGGGTTGAGTGAGTTAACTACGGATATAGTCGGTGTTAGGGTTGAGTGAGTTAACTACGGATATAGTCGGTGTTAGGGTTGAGTGAGTTAACTAAGGATATAGTCGGTGTTAGGGTTGAGTGAGTTAACTACGGATATAGTCGGTGTTAGGGTTGAGTGAGTTAACTACGGATATAGTCGGTGTTAGGGTTGAGTGAGTTAACTACGGATATAGTCGGTGTTAGAGTTGAGTGAGTTAACTACGGATATAGTCGGTGTTAGGGTTGAGTGAGTTAACTACGGATATAGTCGGTGTTAGGGTTGAGTGAGTTAACTACGGATATAGTCGGTGTTAGGGTTGAGTGAGTTAACTACGGATATAGTCAGTGTTAGGGTTGAATGGGTTAACTACGGATATAGTCGGTGTTAGGGTTGAGTGAGTTAACTACGGATATAGTCGGTGTTAGGGTTGAGTGAGTTAACTACGGATATAGTCGGTGTTAGGGTTGAGTGAGTTAACTACGGATATAGTCGGTGTTAGGGTTGAGTGAGTTAACTACGGATATAGTCGGTGTTAGAGTTGAGTGAGTTAACTACGGATATAGTCGGTGTTAGGGTTGAGTGAGTTAACTACGGATATAGTCGGTGTTAGAGTTGAGTGAGTTAACTACGGATATAGTCGGTGTTAGGGTTGAGTGAGTTAACTACGGATATAGTCGGTGTTAGAGTTGAGTGAGTTAACTACGGATATAGTCGGTGTTAGGGTTGAGTGAGTTAACTACGGATATAGTCGGTGTTAGGGTTGAGTGAGTTAACTACGGATATAGTCGGTGTTAGGGTTGAGTGAGTTAACTACGGATATAGTCGGTGTTAGGGTTGAGTGGGTTAACTACGGATATAGTCGGTGTTAGGGTTGAGTGAGTTAACTACGGATATAGTCGGTGTTAGGGTTGAATGAGTTAACTACGGATATAGTCGGTGTTAGGGTTGAGTGAGTTAAAGACTTGGAGATGCTCATGAAGTCCTGAAATTGGAGCCAAAATGTGACCCATCGCCTCATAACGGTATTATGTCGGGATGAATCAGATGCTAAAAAGTCAAATTTTTGCTAACCTGGTCAAGAATATGAATTATTGCTATTCAGCATACTAAATTATGATATTCATTCTCCTCAATAAAACATACAAACTCAACACAAGTCTGATATTTCTGATAATATTTCTGGCTATAAATTCAGTTTTCAGCATTTTAGCCATCCCGACTTAATACCGTTTTGAGGTGAAGAGTCACAAATTTCGTGATTGTTTACGGGATTTTTCATGGTAGGGGACAGGTCTGATAAAATTGATCACATTAGTTGTTCTTTTCACAGCTTTTTCTTCCAATATCATCATCGCCATCATCAACATCATCATCATTCTCATTGTTGTCCTTCATCGTCATCTGTGTCTAGAAAGTCTCAGAGCCTCTGCTTCCTCCTCCACCACGTTTCCTACTAAATAGGCAGCCAGAATTCCCATGAGTCCTGCAGAGACCATGTAGGACACCACCGTGCCGGTCACGTGTACGATGCCGCCCATGGCTAAGGTCAGCGTGACCTGGGACAGGAAGTAGGACCAGTCCAAGACCGCCATGTCGGAGGCGATGCCTCGTTCTGTGTCGGCCAGGGTTGACGGAGGCAGGTCGTTGAAATAGATCTGGAATGGAATGGAGGTGGTGGTGTATCACTGGGATTGTTATCAATGAAGGAGATTTGATGATGATGATGATGACAAAGGAGGAGGAGGAGAAGAAGAAGAAGAAGAAGAAGAAGAAGAAGAAGAAGAAGAAGAAGAAGAAGAAGAAGAAGAAGAAGAAGAAGAAGAAGAAGAAGAAGAAAGAAAGAAAGAAAGAAAGAAAGAAAGAAAGAAAAGGACTTTATAGAGCTTATAATTACTGAAGAGGAGGAAGAAGAGGAGGAGGAGGAGGAGGAGAGGGAGGAGGAGGAGGAGGAGAGGGAGGAAGAAGAAGAAGAGAAAATGAAAGAGTGAAAGAAAAACTCTATTGAAAAATAGAGACTACAAATAACGGATTGTCACCATCACTACCACTACTACCAGCACTACCACCACCACCACCGTCATCATCATCAACATTACCATCATCGTCACCACCACTACCATCACATTCACCACCGCCACTATGATGATGATGATGATCATCATCATCATCAACAAACTTCACCATCAACCACCATCACCTTCAACCATCACCACCACCACAATCACCACTATCACCTTCAACGACCATCACCAACCTCATCATCATCACAATATGTAATAGAATAGAATATACCATCACCCCAAAAATCCTACCTTTTTATTGGCGTGGTACTTTGACACCAGCATAAACGGGATCGTTGTGATGGTGGAGTATGCAAAACCCGTGATGGCGGCCATCATGTTGACGAACACGACATTTCGTATGAGGACCATCCCCATCATGGCGAAGATGAAGGAGACGATGCCCATCACCATGGTGTTCTTGTAGCCGTAGGCGGCCGTCAGCCTCTCGATGAAAAAGGAGAAGAGAGCCGAACAGATGCAGTGCAGCAAGAGACCCCAGCTGGCGATGCGAACCCCTTCGTCGTAGGCCTTCCCTTCTGGGCTGCTCTCTGGGGCGTTAGGGTTTCCACCATACACGATCTGTGAAGGGGGGAGAGGGGATGTGGGTTGAGAAAAGATTGAATCTACACAGCTAGCTCTCCCGTTTTGAAACGCATACATGCGCGTAGTATGTACATATACACGGACGTGCGCAAGGAAAGACAGACACAGAGAGAGAGAGAGAGAGAGAGAGAGAGAGAAAGAGAGAGAGAGAGAGAGAGAGACAGAGAGAGAGAGAGAAAGAGACAGAGAGGTGGAGAGAGAGAGAGCGAGAGCGAGATTGACAGAGAAAGAAAGAAAAACAGAGAGAGAGAGAGAGATAGTGAGAGAGAGAGATGGTGATAGAGAGAGAGAGAGAGAGAGAGAGAGAGTGAGAGAGTGAGATAAGAGATAAGACTTTCTATAGCATCTTAAAGGCGCTCTGTACAAAACAGTGTACCTAGAATATATAATATAATATAATATATATATATGTATATATATATATATATATATATATATATATATATATATATATATATGTATAGTCCCAGGTTTGACAGTCTTTTCCAAGATGAAGTCCATTAAATCGATTGATATTTGAAGGACGAGTTTTCTGGCTAAATTTTAAAATACGTGCATTGACCTGGTTGATGGGTTGTGTTTGTTTGTTCTTCTGAGACTGTCAGTTGGGAGAAAGGAAGACCCAGCTACCACCAATCATCTCAGATTGGTGTTACGTCAGAGCGAACGCGATGCATAAAATCAGATTAAAAACCTATATTAAAAAAAATTATTGAGCTTTTATATAACGCAATATCCACTAAACATGCTCAAAGCGCGTTACAGGGGGTCCCTAGTCAACAGCAACACTTAACATATAGAACGAGACATGACGCCTGTTAGGCAATATTACAACTTTTTTTTCGGACAGACAACGCTGTTAAGGGCCAAGGTTTTACACCCGAGTACGGTGAGAGAATTTGAGTAAAGATTCTTTTCCATACCACAAGACCACATAGCCGATACTAATTTAAACTATTAAGCTTAATTGTTGGCCAGCTAACTTCGCGGTTGTTGTGCGTTGGACCAGCGGTCTCCAGCAGTAGTCGGTGAGTGAGGGCTCTAGTAATGGACGACCTGAGTTTGATACGAATGTTTTTGGGTTCGTGGGTAGCTCATACGTAGAGTCACGCTCTCACCGGCCAGGTGGAGTTGTCGTACCAATAAGATCGCAGGTTCAAACCCCATCACCGCCGCGAAAAATGTTATTCTCTATTGTCTTCTGGCACTTTTCTACTCACTTCATCTCTTGTTGTTACTAATCAAACCACGACTTTACCTGGCCCACGTAATCTGTGTAGTAGATATTGAAGCACATGATGGCCGTCCAGAAGCAGAAATCCGTCAAGGCCAAAATCTTCAGCACGCCCGGGATGAGAAACAGCTGCCTGAGTTCTTTGGGGACGAGGTGCTGCCCCAGCCAGAACACACAGCCACAGGCGTTGGTGAGGAACCGGCCCTCGCAGGGAAGTCGTTTCATCACCGTGTTGAATATCCTTTTGATTTTCCGCGTACAGCTCAAACTCGCGTTGCTGTTTGGACGGAGCATTCCGCCCATTCTCGGAGACAATTGTTTGGAGTCGTCACCGTCTGAGCCGTCCTCCATTTTCCCGATGTTTGAGTCGAACGACGACGACGAACCCGGGGCGTTTTTACTATCGCCGTCTAGCAAGGAATTAACAACTGTGGACACGTTATCTTCAACACTCCGTACAGGTTTCGTCAGGGGCGTCTCGCGGGCAACGAATAGCGTTGCCGAAAGCAGTAATGTAAACACGACGATGAGAAGAGAGAATATAGAGGCCTCTTGTCCGCCGAAATACTCCCCCATGGTATTGGACGTCCAGTCTATAGCGGTCAACAAGTAACCGATCACACCGCCCAAACTGATCATCAACGAATACACGGTGAATATCTTTTCATTCTGCTCGGTGTCTTTGCCGGCGTCATTGAGGAGCGCCTCGCAGGGCGTGAGACAGGCCTGAGTGGTGAAATCTAAAAGCACAACCCCGATAGCCATGCCCCATATGCCCATACGTTTACTGGTGGACGACACCCCGACGATCAGAGAGGCGAAATATTCTCCGAAGGGAATTAGATACAGCGAAACAACTAACAAAATGGCTAATCCTAGAATGAAAGGTCTTCTTCTGCCGTACGGGCTATAACACCGATCACTGGCACGCCCTATCACAGGCACAAACAGAAATCCCAGCAATGGACCAGATCCCAGGATGAATCCCATTCTCTCCTCCGCGAAACCGGCCTTGAGAAGCATCGGAGGGATGTACGTGAATCCAGCGCATGCGCAGATCTCGACACCGCAGACAACGGCGTTGAGCAGCAACATCTGTTTCATGGAGATTGTCTTTCTAGGGATGTGGGACGTGCTAGGGGTTGATGACTCCGTAGAGGAGGAGGACGGAGAGGGCTTGGGCATCTTCATGTCCAGGACAACTGCTGATAACGATTCCATGATGAGGATGGAGGTGAGAGCCGGCCAGTCCGATTAGATCTGGAGGCCTGAAAGTATAAAGAAAGATATCATTTTATACATTGGTTAAGAACCCCCCCCCCCCCCCCCGGCCATGAAGTTTAATGGACAAAAGCAATTGTTTGTTATCTTTTGGACAAAACACGTGACCAATGCCGGTCTGACTAGATTTGACTGATACACTATGTGCTGCCAAGGACAAAGTAGAAACAAAATCTCGTAGAACAAGTAGGTCTAGTAATCAGCCCATTGGTTGTACTCTACAGGAAGAAGGTCTAACAATCAGCCCTGTTGCTTGTTTTCTGTGTGTCGCAAATAAATATAAAATAACTAAATAAAAATGAACATTTATATAGAGCCATTTCAGTGATTAACCATGCTCAAAGCGTTTCACAGTATATCATTCATTCCCCCAGCAGGCCATCTGGAACCACGTTTCCATTTCATACAGTACCCGTCGTCTGTTAGGCTTTCCATTTATTTCTAATTCTTACAATATCAGTCACTGCTTGTAGCCATGTACTCATTCACACCTTAGTCGAGTGGGGTAATGTGTTTAACCTGCCTTACTCAATAACAAAATGTCAGTATCAGAATTTTCCACCACCACTGTCACCCATCCGACCACTCATCACGCTTAACATTGCTTGAATTTTGTGACAAGACAATAAAAATAACTGCCAGGCCACACCGCAGAGCTGCCAACCCTTCACATTCTAAAAGTGGAATCAGAATAGGGCGGAAAATAGGAATTTCTTCACAGTGGATCATTCTGTATGGAAATGACCACCAACGTTGCCACCACACACATAGAGGTTGTATAGTTGTATGCGAGCACAACTGACAAAACTACATATCACATAACTACATATCACATAATGTATTAGGTATTGGAATGAGGAAGAGGGAAAGGAGTGCAATTAATTTTCCTTCTTAACACCCTTTTGGTAATCATTAAAAAGCAATTCACCTTTTTAACCCTCTCCTTACCACCCATAGGAAAATCGTCACATTCGTTACGCACGATTCAACCAACAGTTTTCTCATTCTAATTTCTCTATTATTATATCACAAAATGTAAAGAAATGCTTTGATTACAGTAGCTATAAATACTAAACACTGTGTTGTAGACATCATTTTGCTGAATAACATTCTGTATAGAATACACTTCTTATTATTTTGTTTGATTAGGAAAAGTCTGTTTTTTTTGGTGTCGGGTGGGTGTGAATTTTCGGGGGTAATTCTAAAAATGTATGGTAAGGAGAGAGTTAACCCCCCCCCCCCCCCCCCCCCCCTTCATTTTTTCTCTTCTTACCATCATCATCATCATTAGTAATTTTGAAAATCGGAAAAGGAGCAAACGTGGCTCAGCGGTACGGTCATTGCTTCGTACCCTAAAGGTACCAAGTTCAATATAACCCGCCGCTTTGCTGTGCGGCCTTGAGCAAGTCACCTCCCTCGCCCTAGCTCAATTTGCGGCGCTGCTCTCCGGCTGATGCCTGGGTTATCCAGTCGTCCCCTGGAATAGACCATGAAGACAAATTTACCCCATGGGGATGAATAAAAGGAATTTTATTTATTTATTATTATTTATTCAGATACAATGGCGGAATTGTAGAAAAGAAAGAGTGAAAATAGGGACGGATTCCGCCAAAATCGGAAGTGTTGGCAGGTATAGGCGCCACCGAGCCACATAAATATAAATAAATAAATAAATAAATAAATAAATAAATAAATAAATAAATAAACAAATAAATAAATAAATAAATAAATGAAAACAAAAGAGACAAAAATGGATATAGGTATATATAGAATCACAACGAAGCCACGCCAAAGAGATACAGACAGCATCATCATACTGTGTGTGCGTTGGGCGGAGGGCGGGCGGGGGGGGGGGGGGGGGGGGGGGAAGGAGGTGCAGACATCCCCCTAGGGGGGTGGGGGGGGGGAGGGGGGTATCTTACCCCCAGGGGCATATTTATGACGACTATTGATGTTCTATTTTACGGTCCGTATCAGTTGTGTTTTGTCTGCATTGCAGTTTCAGCAGAGCCAAATTGAACGATTGCTCTGCCGCACTCTCGAAAAAAAACATATATTTAAAATTTTGGCCAGAAAACTCGTCCTTCAAATATCGATCGATTTAAATGACCCTCATCTTGGCAACAACTCTCAAACCCGGGACTTCGGCGAAGTCCCGGGTTTGAGAGTTTTTGCCAAGATGAGGGTCATTTAAATCGATCGATATTTGAAGGACGAGTTTTCTGGCCAAATTTTTAAATATATGTTTTTCCAGAATATGGCATTACTGCACGTACCACCATCACGATACAATTATGCTTTGTTAGGTAAAAGCATAATCCATTGCGATATACGTTATTATATAGCATGCATCATCAACAACAAAGATAAACAAAAGAAGATGATTATAGTGAACGTGGCATTGTCATATCTGCCTTCAGTGCAAGCTGCCATCAAGCATAATAGGGAATGAGATTAGCGGAAGAGTAGCGTCTCTTGATTGGACGTCACCCATAGTCTGTGACGTCACCGGCGGAAAAGTTATTAGAGAGAGAACGTCATGTTGGTTGTGCGCATGCGTCTCTCGTTCTCGCTTCCGGTGAAAGCGGCTTGAGACACTTCAAAACCAAATTGACGTTCTCTCTGTAAGGTGACGTCCAATCAAGGGAACCTACTCTTCCGTTAATCTCATTCCCTATAGACCCCCCCCCCCCCTCCCACCCACCCCCTCCCCGCCGTCTGGTTCTAAATACTGCTAAAATGTTATGATTTTCAATATGAAACGGGCTTTTCAATAATATAGAAACCCAGTGGAAAGAACATAACCACGCCCCTCGGACAGTTGTCCGAATGGCAGTTAGTGGTAAACATAAGGCAAAAAATACACGCCAATGCCGTCGATTGCATGCGTTTAATTAAATACTCACTAATTCTACACGCCTGATCAACCGTATTCATACTTTCCCAATGCAAAATATTTCTAAATACATAGCACCGCGTCCGGTATCGATTTTGTTCAGCTTCGTTTTCTGTTTGAACTTTCACATTACTAAACTGCCAAAGTCACGTGATAAATCAGGTCGCGCGATCACTTCCGTTTTGGTTTGTCAACACAGACAAATTAACCAATCAACCAAACAAACAAACAAAAATAAATGAAAACAACCAAAACAATCAAACAAACAATAAAAAAACAAACCAGAAAGTGTGTTTCAGACAAACCGCACAATTTTACCATTATTCCAGTCAGTCAAAACACCAGCAGAACAACTCCAGTCTTCTTTATACTGTCTAGACACTTTTTTCTTCTTCGAAACGAACCTTCTACAGGCTCATCTAACTAGATACTCACTGGCAACTCCCGATCGCAGGAGTCGGGTTTCCTTTTTCTTTAGTCCCTACTTGCATAACCCAATTTTGGGTGGCTCTTTGTTTTGGGCCCAAATCTCATGTATAAATGGCATTAATGCCTATTTCCTCATTTGTTGAATTTAACATTGAGCTTCCTTTCTGTCGTCACCAAGAATTGCGTTTTGTGATAAAAGCTTTTAAGACAAGATAAGATAAGATAAGATAGGATAAGATAAGATAAGATAAGATATACTTTATTGAACCTGAATGGAAATTATCATAATGTTATACATCATTCATCGTTATATTAGCACAGATTTATACACTGTCATGGACTAATTGATGAAAATACGTAGCTAATTAAAAACAAAATAAACATCAAATATAATGAAATATCCATAAAATATACAGCAGGTACAAGCAATGCTATAAAAATCGGACATGAAAGTAGAGTAGAGTATAATAGATTTGTTATGTAACTAGAATTTTGAAAATAGGTTGTGAAGGATTGCACATCGCCAACCCAGGTTGATAAAAGTCATAGATGGATAACGTTTGGCCAAAAGTTAATGTCGTTCACTTCATATTCAGCAAACCAACGATGCGCATTATGTGTGGGCTAATCAACCGACAATTTTACTTCGTTTTGAATATTGGTCGGCATAAAAGACGAGTGTTATTGCTTTGCCAGCCAGAAGAAGTTGGCGGTTGGCTGAACCGTCGAAATACATTTCCAACAACATTTCTGCTAAGAGAACCATACACATTTGTCAGCAATGTGCCTTTTTTCCTCTTTTTTGTTTGTTCTTTATAGTTTTATGGGGGAGGGGGGGGGGGTTGAAGCTGTTGCTTAGTGGTGTTACTGAAAGTAACTAATCCGAAAAAGGCTTATGAAAGGAAATATTAATGAACGGATGTAGTGATTTCTAACGGAGTACCAAAGTCACAGCCCATATCCGTAGAATCAGGTGTCTCACATGGATCGGTATTAGGTCATTTATTTTATTTTCAAAATGAACAATATTTGAGATTTTATACAAGGTTATATCCCCTTATTAATGAATCCAAAGCACTTTACAAAGCGATCTAAAGCCAACATCAAGATTGCACATGTAAGACGAAACATGAAGCCTGTAAGGCGCTATTGTAATTTATATTCGATATAGACCGGTCAGATACTCATTTCACACCCCGGGTGCCGCCAGGGAATGTGAGTAAAGAATATTTTACCAAGGACTCATCTATTTGACATCTACAAACAGGACTCTTCTTCTTCTTCTTCTTCGTTCCCGTCACGTCACATGGTCAGTCCGGTCTGGTGAATGAAGCCCACAGTGGTCCTGAGGTCGTCCTCACTGCCGTACAGCTTAAACAGGACTCGAACCAGGGACCTACAGGTCGGAAGACAAGCGTCATCTGGCAAGACCATAAATCCGTGTTTACCCTTTGTGTAATCGTCATCATAAATCAACCGCCTTTCAACCAAATCTGCAGCAGACAATTATTTACTGATAAAATCGCATAGGAACAGCTTCTGCCGTACTCTGGGAAAAAAACCCGTATTTAAAAATTTGGCCAGAAAACTCGTCCTTCAATTATCGTTCGTTTTAAATGACCCTCATCTTGGCAAACAACTCTCAAACCTAGGACTTGATGGAAGACTTCGCCGAAGTCCCAGGTTTGAGAGTTTTTGCCAAGATGAGGGTCATTTAAATCGATCGATATTTGAAGGACGGGTTTTCTGGCCAAATTTTAAAATTTGGGTTTTCCATAGTAGGGCAGAGCTGATGAAGATCACAGCATATTATGGGAAGATCTAAACAAACGCTTGTTATCGTGGAGTATACAAAATGTCAACCAACTGTTTTGTCCAACGTGTACTTATTTGAAGGTCTGATGACCCACTGTATTATGGGCTCATTGTTGTAATGGAATTATTCTAAAACCAACGCAAAATAAAAAAAAATAAAAAAGAGCTTTTATATAGCGCAATATCCACTAAATGTGCTCAAGCGCTTTACAAAACGAAAATATTGTCCACTACGCACGACAACGTCCAAACAAGCCCAATAGTGCGTGTGGTTACCAGACCTGGAAAAGAGCATACGTCTGTTCAGTCCTATGCTATGATTGAATCGCAATTTTTTAAAAACAAAAAAAAAAAAAAAAAAAAACAACAAAAAACAAAAAAGAAAACAAAACAAAAACAAAACACCACAACCAAAACAACATACCTAAACAATAAATAATGAAAAGACGAATTGTTTTTGTTTTAATGACTCGGAACAAACATGTCACTAGGAACAAATTTCAAATAGGGGCTCGCTAAAAATAATGTTGGCTCTTCAAAAACGAAACAACGTTAAATCTAGCAGCGTTTATCTACTACTACTACTACTGCTACTGCTACTACTACTACTACTACTACTACTACTACTACTACTACTACTACTACTACTACAACAACTACTACTACTACTACTACTACAACAACTACTACTACTACTACTACTACTACAACTACTACTACTACTACTACAACAACTACTACTACTACTACTACTACTACTTACTACTACTACTACTACTACTACTACTACTACTACTACTACTACTACTACTACTACTACTACTACTACTACTACTACTACTACTACTACTACTACTACAACTACTACTACTACTACTACTACTACTACTACTACTACATTGCCGTGTCTATAGATAGTTCGAAGATGACGTCACTCAGGTCTGTTGTTGTTTTTTTGCCATCCGCGTTTTTGAGTAATGCTCAGTGAACTGCATTAACCTGACTATAAACGTTCATGGATAAACACAGTTTTTGTGTGTTGGTCCGTTATACTTCCTGATGGCAATGTTATGAGCTTCTTAGCCAAGCGCATACTATCTATACAAACAACCCATGATCATTCATTCACATAAATATTTTAAAATGCCAGTTTTAAATGCTCGATGGGCGTGTCACAAAACAGCTCAGATACAAGACCACAGAATTGGATTCAATAGTCTGATGTCACGTCGCCCAGCAACGGAGGCCATCTTGGTTCTAACCAAAGAAAATCAGTACTTTTTATTCTTCATGCTGGCCAGAACTTTTCATAAGACATATTATGTCCTGTGATCAGAATGTGTAAAAGTCAGAACATGATCAGATTCATAATGTTTTTTTTTTTTCTTCTGGATACGCTTTTATGCTCGTCGGAGAAATATTTCATAAGGGCGTCCGCCATTGTTCCAATAGTTTAGAGCCAGTTACTAAGTTACCATGCGTCATTACGAGGGAAGTGACGTTAAGACTGCTGAACCGTATTGAAAACGAAATCGGCGCTCTATTCATTACAGAGAGCTGGTTGAATGAAACCATCCACTCGTTGTGCTCAATCAACTTGTCAGATGGGCGTTGGCGTTTTAGTTATTCATAAGAGTATTTTGAATTTTATTCACGTGGAAAATTAATCTTTTAATTTTTTTGAATCTCTTTATATTAAATAACTGTAAGAAAACACTCATTGCAATATCATCATTGTGTACATCCGTAGCTATCGTTATGTTATAGCCTGATACTGAAATCCAAAAGGACTGGCAGTTTGACGTCATTATTTGGTTTTTGCACCGCCTAGTTTGTAGAGCTCATGGAAACAAGTTATTTCATTGGTTGAACTATTGAAAACGATTTGTTTTCTTTTGTGGCAAAAGACTGGCATTTTGACGTCATTTTTTGGTCAGTATCAGGCCATAACTTTACGAAGGCCACGGTAAAAACCACCAGCATCCAAACATCTTAGACACAATTGGACAATGCACACAAATGGTCAAACTATGGACGAATCCAAACAAGCTCAAATGAAATGAAGAAAAAACCGAGCTGATATTTTTAATAAATAAATAAATAAAATTCTCTTTATTCATCCCATAGGGGAAACTTGTCTTTATGGTCTGGGAAGACTGGAATAAACCAGGAGTCAGCCGCAGTGCAGCGCTGCCAAATTGAGTTAGGACGAGGTGACTTGCTCAAGGCCACACAACGCAGCGGCAGGTGATCGAACTCGGTACCTTCCGGGTACGAAGCAAAGACCGTGCCGCTGAGCCACGCTGCCCCGTTTTCGCCCACTA
>NC_088367.1:6365353-6382853 GCF_034508935.2 Berghia stephanieae | reverse complement strand
CGCCAAAAACCGATTTCAGCTTTAACAATGCATCGACTCGACATCAACAGACTAAACGCTTTTTCATTTTCTTCAAATTTCCGCCAAATAGTTTATACGCTGAGCTAAGTATCGATAATTAACTCTGATGAACTTGGGCTGTTAAGGCTTTTATATAGCGCAATATCCACTAAACGTGCTCAAAGCGCTTTACAAAGGGTCCCTGAAAAACAGCAACACGTGACATGTAGAACGAGACATAACGCCTGCCGGCCATGCGATAATACAATATTTTATTTTTCGACAGAGACAACGTTGTTAACGGCCAAGTACTCATTTTACACCTGAGTACGGTGAGAGAATGTGGGTGAAGAGCCTTTTCAAAGGACTCAACTATGCGCCGAGCGAGGCTTAACCCCATGATCTTCCGATCCGAAAGAGAGTGTCATACTACTAGACCACATAGCCGCACAAAACAAAAACTTGTTTTAAAAAACAATGAATCTGAGACATGTTTGGAATCTTTAAAAATTTCATCTCTTTCAAAATGATGATTTGTGTGTGTGTCTGTGAGTGTGTGTGTGCGACTGTATGTGTGTGAGTTGAGTGTGTGTGTGTGTGTGTGTGTGTGTCTTCTTCTTCTTCTTGTAGAAACCTCCAATATTGTCGAGGATCATTCCACAGTATGTAGGGTTTTACATTCTAAACTTGTTAAAACTGCACATAATAGTGTGTGTCTGTGTGAGTGTGTGTGTGTGTGGGGGGGGGGGGGGGAGTCAATAAAAAAAAATCATCAATAAATGGAAGTTATAAAAATTTCTGGCCCAAAATGAAAAAAAAAAAATGAAGAAAAGAGCGTCATCTGGCAACATATTCTAATGTTCTCACACACAATGCAACAACACACACTACTATGACGGTCCATCCAGGCGGATAAATCGTTACCGTATTCATCGTTATACAAACGTGGACACGCCCGGCAGACACGTCACACAACACAATACAACGTCACCCCAGACCCTCGGCGGTTTCTTTGCCACAGCCTGTACATGATTTCAAAATAAGAGCTGTCGGTAAAGAAGTGATAGTTCCATATTTGGAGTACAGGACTAATAGGGATATTTTAGAAGAGGTAGAGCAGGAGGACATGAACCACTGTTGTCAATGGTCAAAAGAAGGAAATTGTCGTGGGTCTGACCGTAGCCATCGTCATGTTATAGCCTGACACTGAAATCCAAAAGGACTGGCAGTTTGACGTCATTATTTGGTTTTTGCACCGCCTAGTGAGTTGCCGTTAGTAGAGCTAATGGAAACAAGCTATTTCATTGGTTGAACTATTGAATACAACTCACGATTTGTTTTCTTTTGAGGCAAAAGACTGGCATTTTGACGTCATTTTTTGGTCAGTGTCAGGCTATAGCTTTACGAAGGCTACGGTCGGACACACTGTCCACCATAATAACCTATGCAAGACTGTCATGCAGGACACTGTAGAGGGACAGAGTAGAAGTAGAAGACAGAAAAAAACTATGGCAAGTTAACATCAAAGACTGGACATGCCTGGATCTCAATAGCCTTCAGGACAAGACCAGAGTCCGTGAAGAATGACGTATGGTTGTGAAGTCTGCATCCCGTATGACCCACCGACGATCAACTGATGAAGCTTAGCCTCTGATAGACATGTCATGTTCTAGACCTTTCCTTGCAGCCATCCAGTGTCTCCTCTTGCTGATTCAGAAGCCTGGCAACTTCTCTCCCAGTTTCGAGAAGACTAAGTCCCCCCCCCCCCCACCCCTACCCCCGCCTCAAGGGACCAAATTCTTTCAAGTAACCCGGCAATCTATATGGGCTACAGTCATAATCAAACATTTATCCGAGTAAACTATCAGACGGCGATGTACATGTGAACCAGATGGAAAGTCCCCACTGATGAAGCTTAGTCGTTGTTAGGAAGGTTCTAGACCTTTGCTTGCAGCCACCCAGTGCCTCCACTTGCTGATACAGAAGCCTGACAAATTCTCTTCCAGTTTCGAGAAGACTGCGCCCCCCCCCCCCCCCCCCCATCCCCACCCAAAGCGATCACATTCTTCCGAGTAATCTGGCAGTATAGCCGGGCTAAAGTCATAATTAAAAATTTATTCGAGTAAACTATTAAACGCCGATGTACGTGTGGGCTAGATGGAAAGTCCCCACTGATGAAGCGTTTGGGCCGCTGATAGGGATGCCATGTTCTAGACCTTTCCTTGCAGCCACCCAGTGTCTCCTCTTGCTGAGATACAGAAGCCTGGCAACTTCTCTCCCAGTCTCGAGTAGTCTACGCAACCCCCCCCCCCCAACACCCCCACCCCACCCTCAATGGACCAAATTCTTCCAAGTCACTAAGTCACTTGGCAACATAGGCTGGCTACAGCCATAATTAAACATTTATTCGTGCAAACTATTAAACGTACAAGTTCATTGTCTTTTCCTACAAACCAATTATTGGGCCAATTATTTCTTCTACCCGGTAGCAACGTATAATTAATCGTGTTCACAAAGTTCAAAAACGTTTATTTTAGGCAATTGCCAATGTAACTCATACAAGAATATATTTTTTCAACAAATCAAATAAGTAAACAGAAAACAGAATGTTAACGGCAATAAGACAGGGGAGGGGGTTCGATAAAACCCAAGTATCATACTCTATTTTATTATTATTATTATTATCATTATTATTATTATTATTATTATTATTATTATTATTATTATTATTATTATTATTATTATTATTATTATTATTATTATTATTATCATTATTATTATTATTATTATAATTATTAAAAATAAATTAATAATGATGATGAAGATGATGATGATAATAATAATAATAATAATAATAATAATAATAATAATAATAATAATAATAATAATAATAATAATAATAATAATAATAATAATAATAATAATAATAATAATAATAATGAAGAAGAAGAAGAAGAAGAAGAAGAAGAAGAAGAAGAAGAAGAAGAAGAAGAAGAAGAAGAAGAAGAAGAAGAAGAAGAAGAAGAAGAAGAAGAAGAAGAAGAAGAAGAAGAAGAAGAAGAAGAAGAAGAAGAAGAAGAAGAAGAAGAAGAAGAAGAAGAAGGAGAAGGAGATATTCTTCTAGGATTGACAGCGATACTGTTAAACGCCATTCATGCAAATTACAAATTACTAATACGAAACCCATAGACCATTGATTTCGGATCACGAAATGACAGATGATGTAATAAATATACAGTAACAGATTTCTCGAATGACCTACATAAATCGATAAATGTTACGCCATTGTCATACGTCATCAAATCAAGACAAACGCCAATAGGGAATAAGATTAGCGAAAGAGTAGCGTCCCTTGATTGGACGCCACCTTACAGAGAGAACGTCAATTTGGTTTTGAAGTGTCTCAAGCCGCTTTTATCGGAAGCGAGGACGAGAGACGCATGCGCACAACCAACATGACGTTCTCTCTCTAATAATTTTTCCGCCGGTGACGTCACAGTCTATGGGTGACGTCCAATCAAGGGACGCTACTCTTCCGCTAATCTCATTCCCTATACTAATACTAGGCTGATACAATCTGACAACTGTTAATTGTTTTAAAAAAGTATTGAATGAAAAAAAAATATGAATCTGCTCTTTAAGATTAAGAATCAATGATAAATAGGGTTGGGCGTTAACAGTGACAGTAACAATGTTTCGTATAACCCGTGTTAAATTTTCGTCACTGAGCACAGAGTTACTGGTAAATTAAAAAACAATTATAAAATTATTTTTAACAGAATGTGTAAAAGTCAAAACATGATCAAATTTATGGGTTTTTTCCCCTCTGGATACGCTTCTATGCTCGCCGGGGAAATATTTCATACGGGCGTCCGCCATTGTTCCGATAGTTCAGAGCCAGTGTTACTAAGTTACCATGCGTCATTACGAGGGAAGTGACGTTACGACTGTTGAAGAGTATTTTTCTGATTTCTTATTCAGTGTTCTGATCACAGACAAACTGTGACTTCTCGTTGGTCCCAAATGGTCTGTTATTTACTTAAGCTTGCACCCTTGATACTGGATAAAGTCAACCTCGCTTAAATCCAACCAATCTGATCGATCCGATGACGCTGAATATAACAGGATTCCTTTGTAAAAAAAGGGTTGTGATATTTTACGATATCCGCTCCATGAAGCAGTTAAAAGTCTACAGTATGTATTCCTTCAGAGCCATTGGGCCCATGGAGCAGGAGTTTATCCCGGTTTCTATAGCGTGAAACGGACAATAGCAATTGCTTGCTACCCTTTGGATAAGACGCTAGTCTATTGCAAAGTACTTTCCGCCAGATCCAACAGACCCAGCAGCCCAATCAATGCTGGACGAACAGGGGGGTCAGTAAAAAAAAAAAAAAAGCTCGGCTGCTCGAGTGGTCTACCAACCAGCTGTAGTATCGGGATCAATCCCTACAGTATGTGTCACTTTCTATAGATAGTTCGAAGATGACGTCATTCAGGTCTTTGTTATTGTTTTTGCCATCCGCGTTTGTGAGTTGTTCTCACTAAACTGTATTAACCAGACTATCAAAGTTCATGGTTACACAGAGTTTGTGTGTTGGTCCGTTATACTTCCGGATGGCAATGTTGTGAACTCCTTGGCCAAGCGCATTCTATCTAGAAATCAATACAATAGCTATTTAGGTGAAACGATAAATTATGCATTTACTATTTGGGCAGCGATCGGTTACACTCGACAGTCAGCTTGAAGCAACAATAGACTGTTAATGGATTTGGAATACCGATAGTGCGGCTATGTGGTCTAGTGGTATGACACTCGCTTTCGGATCGGAAGGTCCTGGGTTCGAGCCTCGCGCTCGGCGCATAGTTGAGTGATTGGAAAAGGCTCTTTACTCACATTCTCTCACCGTACTCAGGTGTAAAATGAGTACCTGGCCGTTAACAGCGTTGTCTTTGTCCGAAAAATTGTAATATCGCCTAACAGGCGTCATGTCCCGTCCTACATGTTAAATGTTGCTGTTGACCAGGGACCCCTTGAAAAGCACTTTGAGCACATTTAGTGGATATTGCGCTATATAAATCTCAATTTAATTTAGCTCAATATTTTAGTTTTGTGTACGTGTGTGTGTGTTGTTGTTGTTTGGAGATCCGTCAGATCGCGTATCAGTAACTCGGTAGTTGGATCTGTTAGATAATGGCAGACAGTACACTATAATTGATTGGTGTCCTGTCCAATTGATAACTGGCATTCTAGGATAAAATGACACAATCTTAGCACGGTGAACTTTATGAAGTTCTCCTCAATTGTTTTTTTTTTCAATTCAATAATAACTTAAAAATTATTATCATTATTATTATTATTATTATTATTATTATTATTATTATTATTATTATTATTATTATTATTATTATTATTATTATTATTATTATTATTATTATTATTATTATTATAATATATAATAAATATTGTCCTCATCTCATTTGGTTGTTTCCTCCATCCGTTGCTATTTTGATTCAAGCCAATCCCCCTCAACCACACACACACACACACACACACACACACACACATACACACACACACTGGTTGCTGCCTTTTATAAACAAATAGTCGGTAAACACTATGGATAATATTTTGAATAATGGACTTAGTAAACAATAGACTTTGTAAACAAAAGACTTAGTAAACAATAGACTTTGTAAACAATAGACATTTTAATCAACAGCCCATGTATCCACTGGAAATCAAACTACGTTGTGAGCGCCAAGTCAACCTACTATGTCTTTATTAATTCATTGTTCGTGCGTTGGATCAGGCAGTCAGGCATAACACTATTGTCCTTTTAAAACAAAAAAAGAAAAACAACTGTATTAAAAATTTTGGTCAGAAAACTCATCCTTCAAATATCGATCGATTTAAACGACCCTCATCTTGTCAACAACAAAAAAAATCTCAAACCTGGGACTTCGCGAAGTCCCAGGTTTGAGATTGTTTTTTTTTAAAAACAAGATGAGGGTCGTTTAAATCGATCGATATTTGAAGGATGAGTTTTCTGACCAAAATTTTAAATATATGGGTTTGTTTTTGTTTTTTTTCTCAGATTATAGCAGAGCAGGGGTAATCAAGGAGGATAATGATCACTGAGTTATTGGGTAGGGTTGGTTGGGGTGGGTGGGTGAGTGGATCTAGATAAGATAAGATGAGATAAGATGAGATAAGATAAGAAAAAAACATACGTTATTGATCCTATTTTACGGAGATTATAATTTGTTGACTTTTGTTGTTTGTTTGATTTTTATTTGTGTGTGTGTGTGTGTGTGTGTGTGTGGAAGGGGGGGGGGGGTTATTATTATTATTATTATTATTATTATTATTATTATCATTATTATTATTATTATTATTATTATTATTATTATTATTATATAGTATTGTTATTATTATTATTGTTATTATTATTATTGTTATTATTATTATTATTATTATTATTATTATCATTATTATTATTATTATTATTATTGTTATTATTATTATTATTATTATTATTATTAATAATATCATCATCATGACTATTTTAGAACCAACACGTCCATAATCCCTGCTATCACAATATTTTCAGCCTGTGCCACGATCGCATTTCCTATTTATCTCATTTCTTATTTATTTTAGGAAGTGTACAGGGCTCGCATCGAACTCAACTTGACCTTGAAAATAGGTCCCGAGTTTGCTCACCAATTGGCAATCCTATATATATATTTTTTAGCCTCTGTCGCCCGCCTTTAAGTGTACACTCCATACACGTACGGTCACTAAATATACACCATGTAAAAATGTGTGTATGCACATAGGTGCATGTATGTGATATGTATGTATGCATATGTATGTATATGTGTATGTATGTATATATGTGCATCTTCGGGCCACGTTCCAAGTGCCCCATATGTCAAAGTGCATTGCATTTGACTGTACGATTAATATCATAATTCAGAGGCGGCGATGTTTTCCTGTCTCACTTTCTTACTTTTGCTCCTTCTTTGAGTGTACTAGAGTCATATATCTTTTGTATTATTATTCTTTTTTATATTTACCCAATATGCGATTGTAGCATTGTGAAACATTTGTGGTGATGGGTCTTATATATTTTTATTATCATTATTATTATTATTATTATTATTATTATTATTATTATTATTATTATTATTATTATTATTATTATTATTATTATTATTATCATTATTATCGTTATTATTATTATTATTATTATTATTATTATTATTATTATCATTATTATCGTTATTATTATTATTATTATTATTATTATTATTATCATTATTATCGTTATTATTATTATTATTATTATTATTATTATTATTATCATTATTATCGTTATTATTATTATTATTATTATTATTATTATTATTATTATTATTATTATTATTATTATTATTATTATTATTATTATTATCATTATTATCGTTATTATTATTATTATTATTATTATTATTATCGTTATTATTATTATTATTATTATTATTATTATTATTATTATTATTATTATTATTATTATTATCATTATTATTATTATTATTATTATTATTATCATTATTATCGTTATTATTATTATTATTATTATTATTATTATTATTATTATTATTATTATTATTATTATTATTATTATTATTATTATTATTATTATCATTATTATTATTATTATTATCATCATCATCATCATCATCATCATCATCATCATCATCATCATCATCATCATCATCATCATCATCATCATCATCATCATCATTATTATTATTATTATTATTATTATTATTATAATCGTTATCATCTTCATCATTATTATTAGTGCTATTATTATTATTATTATTATTATTATTATTATTATTATTATTATTATTATTATTATTATTATTATTATTATTATTATTATTATTATTATTATTATTATTATTATTACTATTACTACTACTACTACTACTACTACTACTACTACTACTACTACTATTATTATTATTATTATTATTATTATTATTATTATTATTATTATTATTATTATTATCGACATCAAATAATTTTTTTTAAAGGTCAATATACCTATACCTGTTTATTGTCGTATTTAAAAGACGGAGATAAATCTAAATTGGCAAAGCAACGACAAACATTGGGTGTCTCCCATTCCTGAGGTTAAAAACAAAAAAAGATATAGGGGGATAGAAGACACAGTATGTATTTCCCTGCCCACTATAGGTCAATAACCAATTTATGCAGTATACCAGCGATATGGATAATTACATGATAAATCATCATTCTTTAAGTCACCCATTTATTCTTTCATTCATTAAGCATTAAACAGGCTGAAAATAAATATATACACGGCAAGATTTCTAGTTCTAAGATGGTGCATTTGTAAGGAAATATTTAAAAAAAAAAAAAGTATTAATAGACAAAAAGAGGGTGAGAATACAAACACATACAGATATATATATATATATATATATATATATATATATATATATATATATATATTATATATATATATATATATAATGTAAATAAGGTACGACCAGCACTGAAACAACCGTCCTGACAGAATACAATATGAGCGACCTTATTTATGTTACACGCTCTAATTAACACACTCAATCCTAGAGATTTTTGCTACTTTTCAAAATTGGAAAAAAAAATGTATTAAAAATGAGCATGTACATAGATAGTTTTATTAAACTAACATTAACATGCAAAAACTAAAAACATTAGCTTTGATACTACGTCTATAATTTGTTTCAGAAAAATGTAATAAATAGGCATGGGGTAAAAGTAACCCCGGGTAAACTACGGATATAGTCGGTGTTACGAACACTCTGTATCTACAAGTAACCAACACCAACACTCTTAAAAGTGCTCTGCAGCGCTGTACAATTAACTCATACAACCACCCACACATTTAGAGAAAAAAAAAAAAAAAAAAAAGAACTTCTCTTAAATAACCACAAACAGTGGGTGTCCTTCACCTTTGCCATTTATCCATCAACGGGATGAATCAAGTCATTCATGAAATTTGATGACCTTTTGATTATTTCGTCCATTATTCAAAGCATTTCTATAGTGATTATCAACTTTTTTTTTTTTTTTACAAAAGGCAACCTATGACTATCACTGTGAGACAAAAGATTATAACATTATGCACTCTAGCACGGTCTTCTCGAACTCAACTCACTCCTCAGGACATGCAAAAACGTTCAAGGAAAAGGAAATCGTACATTGCCATGACGTTGAATAGGGAGGTGAGGGGGGGGGGGGGGCTAGGAGGAGGTCAGTGTGGCTTAGTGGTACAGTTTTTGCTTTGTACCCAAAAGATACCCAGTTTGAATATCCACCGAGTCTCTCCCTAGTTCATTTTGTCAAATAGTAAGTCAAAGTATTATATAATCAGGACAAAAAAATAATATATAGAGCATTTATATAGCGCAATATCCACTGAACACATGTAGGACGGGACATGACGCCTGTTAGGCGAAATTACAATTTTTTCGGACAGAAACATTGCTGTTAATGGCTAATTACTCATTTTACACCTGAGTACGGTGAGAGAAAGTGAGTAAAGAGCCTTTTCCAAGGGCTCAACTATGCGCTGAGCGAGGCTCGAACCCAGGACCTCCCGGTCCGAAAGCGAGTGTCATACCACTAGACCACATAGCCGCACAACGTGCAAGTGTTGAAGCTTGAACAAGTAAGAAGACCTTCAGATCCGTCAGGCCCGTGGAGATGGAGTCGATTCGGGCTTCTATAATAACAGTGTGAAACGGATAATAGAAAAAGCTTGCTGGATAGGATGCTAGTCTATCGCAAAGTACTTTCCACCAGAACAAAAAGACCCGGCTACCCTTGGCTGAAAGGGAAACAGCCAAATGTACAGTTAGTTTTGGGTGGTGATATTTTTTTCATTGTAAATCATCTCTCTGATATGTACCAATAGTTATATTTTCTATTTATTTGAACAATTTCTATTAGTGGAATCCTGTGCTAGTGTCTGGATGAAATTTTTAGGTGATATCACACAAGGTACAATTATGGTATGCTCTTGGAATTTTCATCTGATTCCGATTTGAACCCATTCCCCTTTGTCTTACTTTTTCTTGGATGTTTTAAGTGTAATTCTAGAATTGTTTGCCTCTATACCAACTTCTTCATTTTTACCGAAACTGATATGATCTAATTTAAATAATAATAATAATAATAATAATAATAATAATAATAATAATAATAATAATAATAATAATAATAATAATAATAATAATAATAATAATAATAATAATATATACTTTATTCATCCAAAAACAAACGGAAATGCGTTTACAGACACGGCATGCATAAAAATGTATAATAATAAAGTTGAGAATTTTGGCGACAATGTATATATGCAACACAACGTAGCGGTTATTCATACTCTGTGCCTTTCGGGTACGAAGCAAAGACTGAGCCACGCTTCAATCTAACACACGAAGACAAAATATGGGACCAAACATCTCCCTAAAAGGTATGATGTCAGGGTAATCTTGATGCCTAACCTTGAATTTCAATCTTAAAGCTTTTTACGAAACTTATAAAACGTTCAGTTAGAAAAGCTCTCGCTTCACATGCAAAGGGAAAGAGATCGATTCCCCCACCCCATTTCCCCTGTCCACCCAGCAGTATTGAGTAGCCTTGTAAGGCGCTTTGAGCACATTCACTGGATATTGCCCTCTAAAAATGATCAAGGAAATGGAAGTTACAATAAATGACCGTGGGGAGGAGGGGGGAGGGGGGGGGGTGGGGAGAGAGAGAAGAGAGTTTTCCATTTTATTTAACTTCAACTTCAAAAAATGAAAACAAAAACAACCTGAACTATGCCCCACTGCCTCAAAGCGGTACCATGTCATGATGGACCAAGTGCTGGAAATGAATTCATAGCCATGAATGTCGATGGTCGGCAGATGAAACCTGGGAAGTCCAGTTTTTAACGATCGGCGGATTAAAACTCTGAGTCTACATACAAACTTTGTGCACCATGTTTTATTTAATTTTGCACAGATCATATTTTGTTACTAAAACTTATATTAATAAAATAAGCATTGATGATGAGTGACCAAAATTTTAAAATGAAATAGGCGTAGTATTTTGTTTCAAGAAAGACATGATTAAATGTCTTCTATCAAAATCTGTCACTACTAACTACTAGCCAGGTGACTCTGTGGTAAGCTGTAGGACTCTAGCATTGAAGGTGAAACAATTTTTGTTTCTATTTCTATTTACAGAGTGTCTACGTACACGGTAACTTTAGGCAGTTTAGTGATCAGCAGCAGTGGGAGTCAAATTGTGACCCAACTCGCCCATAAGAAAGTTATGACTGGAAATTGCCGTTCGCTTTTAACTAAATTTTTTGGGGGGCTTCAATTAAAGATGCATAACTTTGTTATAAAGAGGAATATTGCAGATATTTTGGTATCATTATTCTCGTTACCAACGGGGCACCTAGCCTCAGGATCAACGTACACGGTAACATTTATACACGGTAACCTTGGATCTCGCCTTTAATATAGGTTAAATTGTATTGTTTGATTCTTAAAAATAACACACACACACACACACACATACAGAGTGATGTCTATCCATAGCTTGTTGTATTGTAGCAGCCAACCAGTTACCAGAGCTACTGTGTACGTAGATCCTGAGGCTAGGTGCCCGGTTACAGTGTACGTAGACACTGCCTAAAAAATATCACTACCACTCATCATCATTGCCTTTTCACCCTGGGTCAGGGTATAGGCCACAGACAAACAGTTTCCATCCTTCTCTATCCTGAGCCAACTTTTTTATCTCATTCCAGGTCTTACCACTTCTCTGTATATCAGCTTCTTTAATTCTTCTCCATGTTCCTCGTGGCCTTCCCCTTGATCTTCTGCCCTGAGGGTTCCAGTCCAATACTTTCTTTGTTATAGTTGAGTCATTCTTTCTAAGCGTGTGTCCAATCCACCTCCATCGTCTTCTTCCTATATCCTCTCCCACTGGTTTCTGCTGTGTTCTTTTCCATACTTCTTCATTTTTTATTCTATCCATCCATTTTATTCTGAGTAGCTTACGCATGCACCTGTTTACGAAAATCTGTACCCTCCTTATACATGCCTGTGATGCGTTCCAAGTTTCACATCCATACAGTAGGACAGACTTCACGTTTGAGTTGAAAAGTCTTAGCTTTAGTTGAAGGGAGATATCTTTAGTTCTCCAAACTCTGTTCAAAGATGTGAATGCAGCCTGTGCCTTTCCTATTCGTGCTTTCACCTCTGCTTCCGTGCCTCCATCCTTGTCAATTATACTTCCGAGATAGCAGAAAGTGTCTATATCTTCGAGTTCCTGATCTTTTACTTTGATCTGCTCCCTTTGACGAGTACCTATCCTCAAGACCTTTGACTTTGCAGGGTGAATTCTTAGACCAATTGATTCCGAGAGGCTGTTTATAATTGTGGTTTTTGCTTGCATCTGGTCCTGGGTGTGGGACAAAAGAGCCAGATCATCTGCAAAATCCAGATCATCCAACTGTGTCCAGGGGGTCCACTGAATCCCATTTCTTCTCCCTTTGGAGGTTTCCTTCATTAGCCAATCAATGGCAAGGATGAACAGGAATGGAGAGAGCAAGCATCCCTGCTTGACACCAGTCTTAATTTCAAAGCTGTCAGTAAGCTGATCTTCATGTACAACCCTGCAACTTGATCCTTCATACATTTCCTTAATGAGGTTTACTATCTTTTCAGGGAGTCCATAATGTGCCAGAATTTTCCACAATGTTGCTCTGTCAATACTGTCGAAAGCCTTCTCGTAATCCAGAAAGTTGACAATAAGAGGAGAGTTCCATTCTATAGACTGTTCCACTATGACTCGCAGAGAGGCAATCTGGTCGGTGGTTGAACGGTTTTTTCGAAAACCTGCCTGTTCGTCCCGCAGTTTAGCATCTGTTGCATTCTTAATTCTCTCTAAAATAATACGGTTGAAAACCTTTCCTGGGATAGAAAGAAGAGTGATGCCTCGATAATTATTACAATTACTGAGGTCCCCTTTCTTTGGAAGCTTGATAAGATGTCCTTCCTTCCAATCCTTTGGGAATATCCCGTCATTCCAGATTCTCTCAAATAGTGGGTGCAGGGCCTCAGCATTTCTTTCCGCATCAACTTTTAGAGCCTCGGTGGAATCTGGTCTGGTCCAGCAGCTTTCCCCCTTTTCATCTTGTTAATGGCACCCACAATCTCTGCTATCGATGGTGGATCACAGCTAATTGGTAGCTCATTCCTTGCAGGCAAAATTTCTGGCTGGTTGTCTGGTGGTGGTCTGTTCAGAAGGCAGTTGAAATGTTCCCTCCATCGTTCAGATTGAGCCTCTTTTCCAAAAATAGTTTTCCCATCTTTGTCTTTGACTGGTACCTCTGGTTTCCCATAATTTCCAGCAAGTGTCTTGGTAGTTTGATAAAGGATCCTCATGTGTCCTCCAGTCGCTGCTGCTTCTGCTTTCTCTGCAAGTCTGTTCATGAATGCTTCCTTGTCTTTCTTCACAGATCTTTTGACTTCCTTAGCTATGGCTCGATACTGCTCTTGTGCATCCAGTCTCGAAGCCCTTGTTCGGCTTGCATTCACTTGTTCCTTCCTTGTTCTCCTCTTTTCAATAAGGTCCAAGGTGGTTGGACTTATCCATTCTTTATGTTCCGATTTCTTTACCCCCAATACCTCGTGGCAAGTTGTTATGTAGACTTCCTTGATCTTTGCCCAATGTGACTCTACATCTATGTCCTCCTCGAGCTCAGTAAGAGGTTGGAATCTATTACTCAATTGTAGTTTGAATTCCTCATTCTTTTCCCCATCAAGTGCATTCACCTCGAATTTTCTTCTTGTATGTGATCTGGCCCCGTGTTTTCTGAGTCGGAGCTTAAGCTTTGCCAATAGCAGGTGGTGGTCTGATCCAACATCTGCCCCTCTCCATACTGTCACATCTTCCAATGAACGTCTGAATCTACGAGAGATACAAACATGATCAATCTGATTCTCTGTCATACCATCTGGTGAGACCCAAGTTGCTTTGTGGATCCTCTTATGGGGGAACACTGATCCTCCAATCACCAAACTGTTGAATGCACAGAAATTTGCAAATCTCTCACCATTATCATTCATTTCTCCCATGCCATGACGTCCCATGATACCTTCATAGCCTACGTTATCCTGTCCCACTTTTGCATTAGCATCTCCCATCAATATGTTGATGTCTTTCCTTGGCAACTTGTCAATGACTTGTTGTAGCAGACCATAAAATGTATCTTTGTCCTCATCTGTTGCATCATTTGTTGGGGCATAGATCTGTACAATGTTCATGCTGATCTTCCTACTCCGTGTTGTAAAGGACGCCATGATGATCCTTTCTCCGCATTGTTCCCATCCTCTCAGTGACTTCTGGGCAAACTTGCTTAGAATTATTCCTACTCCCTGTGTATGAATCCCGTCCCCTCTCCCTGAATATAAAATCTTCTCCCCAGACTTGAGGTGTTTCTGTCCGGATTGTATCCAGTGGGTTTCGCTTACTCCAAGTATATGCAGCCTGTATCTTCTCATCTCAGTCACAACTTGAGAGCTTTTTCCTGCTTCATACATGGTGCGAACGTTCCACGACGCAATTCGAAGCTGCTTGTTTGGCGAAGACGTCATCGGGTCAGCAGAGTCCTTTCGGCTTTGTCTGTTGTCCTTCATAAATTCTGTAATTCCAGAAACTCTTCGGTCGCCCAAGCTAAAAAAAGGATTTGGTTTGTCTGTCTGTGTTTCTGTAACGGTTAGAGTTTAACGGAAAGGGGTGTTAACCCTTTGCCAACCCCCAACCTGGAGGACCAGGTGACTCAAAGATGGGGGAATCACACACCATTAGTCGCCTTTTACGACACGCTGGCTTGGCGTTGGGCTATTCTTGACCCTCTCAGTTGAGGGACCCCGGACACCACACGGGGTATCACTACCACTACTACTACTATTAGCCAGGTACACTTGAGCTATCTTGGCTTTCTCATGAAATAGCCCTACTCCTACCTTACAAAAAATTCCATTTGGATAAAGGCAAGGGTGTCGTTGTCTCTTATCATTCCATTTTCATTAAATGAATAAAACATTAAAATTAAAATTAAAAATAATTAAATTTAAAAAAAACCGCCTCCCAATCAACGAATATTATTTATTAATATTTGATTAATATACCTTATAACTATAATAACGTCTATAGATATTATATAACTATACTACTACTCTATGACTTACTAATACTAAGGGAGGCCTTCCGAAAGCTCCTACATCCCCAGTCCCCAGTATTCTTGTTTCTTATAATGTTCTAGGAGAGGGTTTGGGAGGGGGGAAACTTTTTTTTTTTAGTCCCCCCCCCTCCCAAACCCCCTACTAGCACTAGAACATTATAAATTATAAAAACATTTCCGCCCTCCCAAACCCCCTACACTAGAACAAGACTGATGTAGGAGCTTTCGGAAGGCCTTCCCGAGTCCCAACTATAGTACTACTCTACTACTTACTAAACTACTATTAGTCCGATTAGTACGATATCCAAATCTAAATCTAGTCAAAATCCTAACCGTCTAGCTAGTCTAACGATGAACGAGTCTAACTCACTCAAACTCAAACTCTACTCTAACTCTAACAACACTAACACTATCGGATGAAATAGAGGAGTACCAAATGTTTACCTAATGATCTTGCAATATAACGGCAATAATGAGTGACCCCCCCCCCCCGTTACAAACAGCATATCTGGTCAGTCAGGTACTGACCACGGCCAGTATAATAACCATAAAATGTAATGTTTGCTTTACGACTTACGACTTACGACTTACTTACCACGTCGACAAGTTTAGTTCAGAAGACTTCACTCGTTCGGTTTCCTATTCACATAACACATGCACAGTGCTGTAAATTATCACTTCCATATTCAAATAGATGATACATATATATTATCATAAGCATCCACTTTAAATGAAAAATCCCCATGTCAACATTAACTTTAAAGTCCACACAATCATTGAAATACAGCCTCTCCCACTCGCAAGTGAATGACGATTCTATTATTGACAATTGACAACTGAGTTTACGTCGACGCTGTATCGAGAGTGACTTCCCTTATTTATAACTTTGCCGTCACGATTGTATTTCGACCTTTTATTATAATTATCTATAGGTTTCGCATCCGTTTTAATTTATTGCTGCTTCTTCCGACTATCTTGATATTTGTCTATCTATCTGTCTTCTACGCACCTACATACCTACCTATCTGTCTATAATCTGTCTCTATCTATCTATCTATCTATCTATCTATCTATCTATCTATCTATCTATCTATCTATCTATCTATCTATCTATCTATCTATCTATCTATCTATCTATCTATCTATCTATCTATCTATCTATCTATCTATTATTTAAAATATTTACCACAATGTTTGGGGCAGTCTCCATTACTACATGTTGAGCACTTTTCGTACCATATTTGTATCAAACACGATTCAATATCTATCTATCTATCTATCTATCTATCTATCTATCTATCTATCATTATCTATCTATCTATCTATCTATCTACCTGTCTATCTATCTATCTATCTATCTATTTATCTATCTATCTTTCTATCTATAATAATAATAATAATAATAATAATAATAATAATAATAATAATAATAATAGTAATAATAATAGTAATAATAATAATAATAATAATAATAATAAAAGTAATAATAATAATAATAATAATAATAATAATAATAATAATAATAATAATAATAATAATAATAATAATAATAATAATAATAATAATAATAATAATAATAATACTGCACATTTATATAAAGCCAACATATCATGCAATATGAGCTCTAAGCGTTTTACAAAGTATATTATAATATAATAGATGCGGCTATATGGTCTAGTGGTATGACACTCGCTTCCGGATCGGAAGGGCCTGGGTTCGGCTCGGCGCATAGTTGAGTCCTTGGAAAAGGCTTTTTACTCACATTCTCTCACTGTACTCAGGTGTAAACTGAGTACCTGGTCGTTAACAGCGTTGTGTTTGTCCGAAAAATTGTAATATCGCCTAACAGGCGTTATGTCCCGTCCTACATGTTTAATGTTGCTGTTGACCAGGGACCCCTTGTAAAGCGCTTTGAGCACGTTAAGTGGATATCGCGCTATATAAAAGCTCAATTTTTTTAAAAATAGCAAATTAATGATTGCTACCATTTGAATAGGACGCTAGTCTGTCGCAGAATACTCTCCGCAAGATCTAACAAACACAGCTACCCAAACACTGTCGGGTGGACAGGAGTGTGGGAAGGGAGGGGAGGGGGGGGGGAATTTATAGTCTCGGGATCGATCTCTACCCATAAGATCTGATTTATAATTCAATCATGCAATTTGAAGATAATGATGTGCCGTAGC
>NC_088367.1:6345353-6360353 GCF_034508935.2 Berghia stephanieae | reverse complement strand
GACAAAATTTTAAATAAATGATTTAAAATAAATTAATAAAAAAAAAATTCCCTTTATTCATCCCATTGGCCTAGGGGAAATTAATTTGTCTCCAGGGTCAATTCCAAGGGAAGATTGGAATAACCGAGTACATACAGCACCTGAGATAAAGTAAGACAAAGGGGTATGGTTTAAATGGGAAACGGAAGAAGGTTACTGAAAAAAACAACAACTAACGAGCGGCTGAATCTCTTAGACCTTGCTGAAAGTACCCTATAAAAGATCACCGTCGTGCCTTCCAACAGTCCCACATTTGTCTCAAGTAATCTTTGTCCAAATTCATCATCAACATTTTGAAAACGGGAAAACCCGATATTAACTCGTTTTGAACTTTTTTTGGTTTTTCATTCCAATAAAATCGAAGCTTATCTAAATCGATTTTCATTGTTTCTTTCGATTCATCATTGAAAACATGTGATGAATCACCTCTAAACGATATTATGGGATAGCAGCGATGCTAAAAATTAATTTCATAGTTTGAAAAAAAAAAACAAAAAAAAAAAAAACAAAAAAAAAAAAAACAACAACAAAAACAAAAAAAACAACAAAACAAAACAAAACAAAAAAGAAAGCATGAGTATTGAGAGAAATGTTATGTTTTTTTTTTGAGGGAAATGAATATGTATACAATTTCTTCAAGGGACAGAACTCTCATGAAATTCCACATTTTTGACCATTTTAACTCCGGGAACTGTTTTATTTGATGTCCGATTTACCCCTAGACAGTCTACATAGTATCGTGTGAGATGATTGGTTACATATGTGAAGTATACACGAGAAACCAAATATCACATCCACATTCACTCATTCGTCCACACACACACACACACACACACACACACACACACACAACACACACACACATACATACATATATACACACACACCCACACACCATATAGATAGTTCGAAGATGACGTCACTCAGGTCTTTGTTCTTGTTTTTTGCCATCCGCGTTTATGAGTAATGCTCACTGAACTGTATTAACCTGACTATAAACGTTCATGGATACACACAGTTTTGTGTGTTGATCCGTTATACTTCCGGATGGCAATGTTATGAGCTTCTTAGCCAAGCGCATACTATCTATCTATATATTTATATATATATATATATATATATATATATATATGTATATATATATATATATATATATATATATATATATATATATATATATATATATATATATATACACACACACACACACACACACACACATGCACATATATACATTTAGATATATCTACATAATATTAATAGATATGTAGTGTTAAGTTGCTTCTAAATGAAATGAAACGCATGTTCTATTTTTTAAAACAGCATAAGTTGATTGACGTTTTAAAACGGGTTTTATTCCACCCCTAATATTATTGGAAATATTATTCCGGCCAACATGGCTGACACCCGTTGCCATGGAGATTCGGCTCAGAGTATTTTTTCTGACGCTTATCTTATTTTTAGAAAATATCAAATTAAGAAATTAGGGAGCAGGCACCGGTGTAAGATATAGATCTGAACAAGTGTGTATGAAGGGTGCCAGACAAAGCACGTCTGACCGGTAATCAGAAGGTCTGAGGTTCGATCCCCAGTCGAGGTAGACTGATTTTTTGGGATGGTTTTTTTTTTCTTGTATTTTTCTTTCTTGCGTTGTCTGTCATCTTTCATACACACTTGTTCAGTTCTGTATCTTATTGTCCAAGTTCGAAGATTAAGAGGCGATCGGCAATAAGTCAATCAACCTTCCCTTACCACCCATTTTCAGAACTTTCCCGAAATTTCACACCCACCCAACACAAAAATAGTTTTTTTTCTTACACAAACAGAAAAGCAACAATAAAGACATTCTATGTATAATACTTATCAGCAAAATGAATTCTACAACACAGTGTCACGTTTTAATAGCTATATATAATAAAACATTTTTCTTTAAATTGTGTGATTTTCAAAAGAAATCTGATTGATAAAAGTGCTGGTTGGATCGTAACGAATGTGACGATTTTCCTATGGGTGGTAAGGAGAGGGTTGAGTCATTATTGGAAAACCCTATCATTTCTTAGTAAAAACGTAAACGTTGAATAATATTTTGAACCCGTTCATGCAATCAATGATTGCTCAATAGGGAATGAGATTAGCGGAAGAGTAGCGTCCCTTGGTTGGACGTCACCTTACAGAGAGAACGTCAAAATGGTTTTGCGCATGCGTCTCTCTCGTCCTCGATTTCGATGAAGTGTCTCATGCCGCACAACCAACATGACGTTCTCTCTCTAATAACTTTTCCGCTCGTGAATTCCAATCAAGGGACGCTACTCTTCCGCTAATCTCATTCCCTATAGAACTTCTGCAGATTTGTTTGGTTAGATAAAGGTTTGAAGGAATGACTACTAGGCCATCTGGAACAATCTTTTTGTTGGTAGGAAAAGAATTACAAGTTTAAAATAGGGAATTCCAAATGATGAACTGATGTTTTGATGATGAAGCAAATATAGATACAGAAATATATAATTTGAAATGATTGAAAAATAAAGTCTTTTACATCTCATTTGTCACGAAATATCTCAGACTCTCAGATTCTCACTTTCAGGGGTGGAATAAAGCTATTTTTTTCTGGCTAAGAATGACTATGGCTGCGCTGTCTCTATGGACTGCTTGCCGTGAATGTGTGTGTGTTACTTCCAGTGTGTCAGTCTGTTTCTAGTATCCAGTTAGTAATGGCTATGGATAAATTAAATTCGTTATCTTTTAAAACTCGTCTAAAAACGGTAATATGTCGGAACGAACCAGATGCTTAAAAGCCGAATTAAATGTTAAATTGGTCAAAAATATAAATTGTTGGCATTAGCACCCTAAAATATGGTAGCCTATCCATTCTCCTCAATAAAACATACAAACTCAACACAAGACTGATATTTCTGGCTATAAATTCAATTTTCAACATCTTAACCATCCCGACCTAATACCGTTTTGATGCGAAGGGTCACATTTTTACCGCGCATTCACACCTCACGGGCAAGCTTTATGACGCGTTATAAATAACCCATTTTACAAATCCAAACCGTGTAAGAATCCGTCTTTGCTTTAATTATTACTTTACATTTATACATATTTTCATTTTATCATTATGTCACATCCATTTTTACGGGAAAATAGCTGACAATCAGACTTAAACATGTTTGAGTTCATTGAGATTTAGGCAATGTATCGACGGATGTGACGTAATAATCTCAGATATTAGAAATAAACAAATGATAAACGGATAGAAGATAAATGAAAGAATAGAGAAAATGATGATATGGCAAGATTAATCGATAAACTTTTAATAAATCACTCACTCAATCAATCAATCAATAACATTGATCAATCAATGTGTCGGTGGTTGAACCAAACAATGAATGAATAACAACATCTATAGATGAAATGGTAAACCATTCAAATATTTGGCCAATCAAACGATCAATAAATGAAGAATTGAAAATGAATGAAGGAATGGATGGATGAGAACAAAGAAATGACAATATGAATGGCTGAATGAATGAATGAATGAATGAGTCAAACAAGAAATGGTGACATGAGTGGATGAATAAATGAATGGATGAATGAATGAATGAGTCAAAGAAGAAATGACAATATGAATGGATGAATGAATGAATGAGTCAAACAAGAAATGATAATATGAGTGGATGAATGGATGAATGGATGAATGAGTCAAAGAAGAAATGACAATATGAATGGATGAATGGATGAGTCAAACAAGAAATGATAATATGAGTGGATGAATGGATGAATGGATGAATGAATGAATGAGTCAAAGAAGAAATGACAATATGAATGGATGAATGGATGAGTCAAACAAGAAATGATAATATGAGTGGATGAATGGATGAATGGATGAATGAATGAATGAGTCAAAGAAGAAATGACAATATGAATGGATGAATGAGTCAATGAAGAAATGACAAAATGAATGAATGAATTAGTAAACCATTCATAATTTGATCAATCTAGAATGAATGAAAAACTGGATAAATGAATTGATGAATGTGTGAGTGGATGAATAAAAGAATCAATCAATCAATCAATCAATCAATCAATCAATCAATCCATCAATCAATCAATCCATCAATCAATCCATCAATCAATCAATCCATCAATCAATCCATCAATCAATCCATCCATCAATCAATCCATCAATCAATCAATCCATCAATCAATCAATCCATGCATCAATCCATCAATCAATCAATCCATCAATCAATCAATCAATCAATCAATCAATCAATCAATCAAGCAATCAATCAATCAATCCATCAATCAATCAATCAATCAATTCATCAATCAATTCATCAATCAATCATCAATCAATCAATCAATCAATCAATCCATCAATCATCAATCAATCAATCAATCAATTCATCAATCAATCTATCTATCTATCTATCAATCAATCAATCAATCAATCAGTCAATCAATCCATCAATTAATCAATCAATCAATCAATCAATTCATCAATCAATCAATCAATCCATCAACCAATCAATCAATCAATCAATCAATCCTCAATCAATCAATCAATCCATCAACCAATCAATCACTCAATCAATCAATCAATCCAGTAACAACCAAGGACGTCAATCTGACATTGAATCGATCATCCAATCAAAATCCAATAACTCAATCAACCAATCAAATCAAGCAAAGAAAAGGTAATCAAAGATATAGATACACCGAAGAGATTCAATGAGTTATCAAACACTGTCAATCAATAATCAGGAAAAAGACGATTTTTAAAGGAAAAATTCCATCTGACCATTCGTTTCTAATACGTCATTCCTGCAATGGGACAATTCGTCAATCCGTCAATCCGTCAACCCATCAATCTATCAATCCATGATTTTATATCACAACGTGTCAATCCACATAATTTTATCATCCATTTATTCATTATTAGTCCATCAATCTATCAATACGACATGACATTGATTCAAAGTTAGATTAACTCATTCATTTGTCAATCAATCAATTTTTGACCAACACATCAATTAATTACTTGATTGACAAATCGTCAATATCTCAGTCCACCAGTCTGTCATGTTAACAATAAATTGATCAAGTCATCAATATATATGTTTTACAAAAACAGAGCATTGATCCATCAATCACTCAATCTGTCAATCAATTGATTATCCGATAAATTCATCAATATATGGATCTTTCAATATATCAATATATCAACCAGAGCATTCTCTGTTTTGTCAATATTGAATCAATCTATCAACTCACCAATATGTGGAAAAAAAAACCCAAGCAAGCCATTGGTCAATCAACCCATTAATCCGTCAATCAATTAATTATTCTCTTCAATCAATTCATCAATCAGTTTAAAATCAATCAATCAATCATACCTACACCAGAATGTCAATATCATGTCAATCCTTTAACCTGTCAATGTGTCAATCAATGAATATTTCCATTCATGATTATGTCAATATTATCCTTCAATCCATCAATCAATCAATCTGTCTTTCTGCTGTCTTTTCCCCATACCCCCCCCCAATAAAACATCAATCATATCTACACCAGAATGTCAATATCATGTCAATCCTTTAACCGGACAATGAGTCAATCAATGAATATCCCCATTCACGATTATGTCAATATTATCCATCAATCCATCAATCTGTCTTTCTACTATCGTCAATCTTTTTCCCATAGGTCCGTCGGTAGGTGAGATGCCAGAAGAAATACCAGTCAACGACGCCGCCAACCAGACTGATAAAAAGCATACGAAGAGTGGAGTGAGTCAAGCTGCCGTTGGCGCCACTAGGGCCCAATCCCGCGGTAGATGTTGTTGTATCAGTGTACAATGATGATGCTAAAAGGTGCCAACATGAAGCTGAAATGAGAAAAAAAATATGAATGTTTTAAAGTGATAACAATATACTTGAAATAAGTTAATCCATGGCCTTCGTAAAGTTATGGCCTGATACTGACCAAAAAATGACGTCATAATGCCAGTCTTTTGCCACAAAAGAAAACAAATCGTGAGTTGTATTCAATAGTTCAACCAATGAAATAACTTGTTTCCATGAGCACTACTAACGACAACTCACTAGGCGGTGCAAAAACCTAAAAATGACGTCAAACTGCCAGTTAAACTGCTACGGTTAAACACACTCATATAGGAAGCTTATTTCTATAGCTCCACAATGCTAAATGTGCTTTATTTATGTATAAATAGTATGCGCTTGGCCAAGAAGTTCACAACATTGCCATCCGGAAGTATAACGGACCAACACACAAAACTATGTGTACCCATAAACGTTTATCATGGTTACCAGAATTGTGTGTGTTGGTCCGTTATACTTCCGGATGGCAATGTTGTGAGCTTCACAGCCAAGCGCATACTATCTATAACTTTACGATGGCTACGCTGCGAGCCCGGTCGCCTCATTGTTAGTTTTCATAGTGAAAACGGTAAGATCCACCCTAAAGCTTGAGAAATACCAAACATGCCATTAACAGCAGATAACGACATGTTTTATTCTTGCACGCCATTGTAGTTGCGTGCGCAGCAGTCACAGTCACACTTCCGGTAAAGCAGATTATCAGCTGTTGATTATGACGTCATTGGCGTTACCAAGATAACATGCTGTCTCAGTGATTGCAATTTTCAAGATAAATTCGTGTTCGTGCAGATAAATAAATAAAGGAATAAATAAACAAAGAAATCTAATGATAAATTTAGAATCATGCATTCCCAAAAAAACCCTTAAGTTATTTTATTTGACTCTGATAAGAGCCGTTTTGTTGGGACATCTGCTAAACGACAGGATGTGGCCAGGAAATGACGTCAAAATAAACATGAATTATCTCCCCTTCACTAACGATTTGGAAGGCAAAAACATGCCCTTTATAGGAAATTATTCACAAACGTGCTTTAAAACACAAATGAAATACTAAAAACTGCTTGACGCTGTGGTCAATCAAAAGAAATGTAGTACAAAATAAATATGACAGCTTGAAAAAATAACAAAATTATGTTAGAAAAGGAACATTTCGGGCTCAAATCCCTTCTCAAGTCAATCTCTCTCTCTCTCTCTCTCTCTCTCTCTCTCTCTCTCTCTCTCTCTCTCTCTCTCTCTCTCTCTCTCTCTCCCTCCCCCAATAAAAACATCAAATATTTCACGTCAAATCCAAATGGACTGCGATCATACCTTTTCTTTTTTCGTTCTTTGCTGACGAAGGGTTTTGAGCCCGAGACGTCCTTGGGTAGTAGATATTTATTTTCATTTTCAAGTTTTTTTCTAAGCCCATTTATTCATTTTTATAAATCGGTTTTTAGACAAGAAATGAATGAATGGATGAATCATGTAAAATAAATTTTTAAAATGAGCTTTTATATAGAGCAATATCCACTAAAGGTGCTCAAAGCGCTTTACAAGGGGTCCCTGTCCAACAGCAACATTTAACATTTAGGACGGAACATGACGCCTGGTAGGCGATGTTATATTTTTTTCGGACAGAGACAAGGCTGTTAACGGCACTCATTTTACACCTGAGTACGGTGAGAGAATATGAGTAAAGAGCTTTCTCCAACGACTAAATTATGCGCCGAGCGGGACTCGAACCTAGGACCTTCCGATCCGAAAGCGAGTGTCATACCACTAGACCACATAGCTGCATGTACATACCAATCCTGACTACATCCACTCATATCTATGATTTAAGACCATAATTTTCGTTAATGATCTTCCTACCTACATTACTATACTGTGTATTTTAAAGCAAATATCTGAATAAGGTTGTGCTCGAAACACTTTGCAAAAGAAAACAGAAAGAAATTAAATATAGAGGGAATGAGATTAGCGGAAGAGTAGCGTCCCTTGATTGGACGTCACCGGCGAAAAAGTTATTAGAGAGAGAACGTCATGTTGGTAGTGCGCAAGCGTCTCTAGTCCTCGCTTCCGGAGACACTTCACCGAAAGCGAGGACGAGAGAGACGCATGCGCAAAACCATGTTGGCGTTCTCTCTGTAAGGTGATGTCCAATCAAGGGACGCTACTCTTCCGCTAATCTCATTCCCTATTAGAACAAATCATTCCAAAAGGAAATAGGCTGATTTTATTTCGGGGGGGGGGGGGGGGGGGGGGGGGGGAGGTTGAGGGGTGTTGGTTTTATCTTGAATTTTACTTTTTGCTTTGTCTGACACCTTTTTAAACACGTCAAAAAAAAAAAACCCAAACAAAACCAAAAAAAAAAAAAAAATGAAAAATAATTTAAAATAACTTTAAAACACACCCGTCTCCTATATAACTATGTAGCTATGTGGTCTAGTGGTATGACACTCGCTTTCGGATCGGAAGGTTCAGGGTTCGAGTTTCACTCGGCGCATAGTTGAGTCCTTGGTAAAGGTCTTACTCACATTCTATCGCCGTACTCAGGTGTAAAATGAGTATATGGCCGTTAACAGCGTTGTCACTGTCCGAAAAAAAAAATGGTAATATTGAATAACAGGCGTCATGTCTCGTTCTACATTTTAAGTGTTGCTGTTGGCTAGGGACCCCTTGTAAAGCGCTCTGAGCACGTTTAGTGGATATTGCGCTATATAAAAGCTCAATTAAAATAACAACAACAACAATAACAACAACAACAACAACAACAACAATAACAACAAATGTTTAGTAAATACACACAAAAGGAATTATTGGATCTAAAAGAATTGATAAAATGGAATGAGGAAGATGGAGCCGACATTACAACATGGAAGGAAATAGAAACAAGACATTTATCAGATGGTCGTTCGTGCAACAAACAACTAGTCAAACAGAGCATGCGTTAACTACTAATTTGTAACATTGTTACCTCAGAAAATATCAAACTTAGAAAAATTTAAGGAATCATTTAATAAGACTTTGTCCTCCATGATTTTACTTCTAATTTCTCGCATTATTAAATTTAAGTCATTCCCATAGTGGAAAATTTTCTCTAGACTGGAATAACCCAGGCATCAGCCGCAGTGCAGCGCCACAAACTGAGCTTTGAGCACTTTTAGTGGATATTGCGCTATATAAAAGCTCAACTAAAAATATATTATCTATGGAATAATCAAAATGAGAAAAGTCTCTCCTTGCCGAGTATTTGCGGCTTGTGGTCACGTGGTATGACACTCGCTTTCGGATTGGAAGGTCCTGCGTTTGAGCCTCGCGCTCGACGCATAGTTGAGTCCTTGGAAAAGTTTCTTTTCTCACATTCTCTCACCGTACTCAGGTGTAAAATGAGTACCTGGCCGTTAACAGCATTGTCTTTGTCCGAAAAATTGTAATATCGCCTAACAGGCGTCATGTCTCGTCCTACATGTTAAATGTCGTTGTTGACCAGGGACCCCTTGTAAAGCGCTTTGAGCACATTTAGTGGATATTGCGCTATATAAAGCTCAATTTTTGTTTTTATGTTTTATTTTTAACTATTTTATTATATTCATTTATGATTTGCGTGTGTGTGTGTGTGTGTGTGTGTGTGTGTGTGTGTAAGAGAGAGATAGATAGAGAGAGAGATATAGAGAGAGATAGAGAGAGATAGAGAGAGAGATAGAGAGAGATAGAGAGAGATAGAGAGAGAGATAGAGAGAGATAGAGAGAGATAGAGAGAGAAATAGAGAGAGATAGAGAGAGAGAGAGAGATCGAGAGAGATAGAGAGAGATAGATAGAGAGATAGAGAGAGATAGAGAGAGAGATAGAGAGAGAGAAATGGAGAGAGATAGAGAGATAGAGAGAGATAGAGATAGAGAGAGAGATAGAGAGAGAAATAGAGGTAGATAGAGAGAGAGAAAGAGAGAGATAGAGAGAGATAGAGAGAGAAAGATAGAGAGAGAGATAGAGATAGAGAGAGAGAGAGATACACTATTCTAACCAATTTAACTACTCTAAGTAAAACACCGATTCTTGTTTTATAAACTAATAATAATGGAAAAAATAATAAACAGGAAACAAACCAACAGATAAACGAACACACTAAGCGATAGGATCAACAAAACAATTTTTTTTAAAATAATGAAAACTAAAAACACAAGACAAAAAATTACAAAACAACAACAATAACAAACTGCACACACACACAAACACACACACACACATAAACACACACACACACAAACACACACACACACACGAAAAAAACGGCCTTGAACTTTGAAGCTTCGAACTATTAACTACTAAACTAATAATTTGTGGGAAATATATGTATAAATACACCCATTCCCTGTCAGGGATCAGCAAACAAGTGCTTGTGTTTTAAACCTCTCCTGACAGCCATTTCAGGATTTCCCCAAAACTTCACACCAAACTAGCACAAAAATATATCTTTTATCACTCAGACACAATAGCAGTAAAGTTATTGCGATAAATAGTTTCTGTAGCAAAACATGCTCTACAACACACTGTTCATTTTCTTTACATTTTATGATCTACAAAAGAAATTTGAATTAGAACGATTTTTCTATAGTTGGGAAGGAGAGGGTTACTATGAAATAAATCAATTGAGGTTTTGAACCAACAGGACAGGTCAAGGTGGAAGGTTCAAAGATTCTAGATTTGACCTATTCCAACTGGATGTTCTATGGAAAAGAGGGTTATTAAATCTTATTGAATATTATGACGGCTGTTCCTTTACCCACACTGGGCCCCTTGTGTGGAATGACCTGACCAGAAGGATAAGAGAAGCAACATCTAGTTAAATCATTATTAAAACACTACCTCATTATTATCACTAACAATCATTGTGTGGATTCACGTTTGAGAGTTAAAAGACTTGTTGTTTTTTTTTTTAAAGAAGTTTTATTCGGAGAAAACATTTCAATCTTTGATTGTAAAAAGCGCAAAAGAAGAAGCAAATGATGTCGGAACAAAATGGCGCTTTGATTTTTTTTGTTTTGCATTAGTTTTAGCCCAAATCTATGCAACAGCCCAATTCTGTGCAACAACCCAATTCTGTGCAACAACCCAAATGCAACAACCCAAATCTGTGCAACAACCCAAATCTGTGTAACAGCCCAAAATCTGTGCAACAGCGCCATTCTGTGCAACAACCAAATTCTGTGCAACAACCCAATTCTGTGCAACAACCCAATTCTGTGTAACAACCCGAATCTGTGCAACAACCTAAATCTGGGTAACAGCCCAAAATCTGTGTAACAACCCGAATCTGTGCAACAACCTAAATCTGGGTAACAGCCCAAAATCTGTGTAACAGCCATTCTGTGCAACAACCCAAATCTGTGTAACAGCCCAAAATCTGTGCAACAGCCATTCTGTGCAACAACCCCCAAATCTGTGCAAACATGGCAAGCGAATGGGAGAAAAAAGATTTGATCCTAGATTCTAAAATGAAAATTAAACAAGCTAAATTTCGCGCATTTTCCATTAAATGTGTTCAAAGTGCTTTACAAGGGGTCCCAAGCCAACAACACCATGACATAAAGGACGAGACATGTCGTCGTCTGTATGGCGATATACATTTTAGAGATAGCGCTTGTCAAGTGGTCATTTTTTTTCTCCAGTAGACATTGAGATAATCTGACTAAAGAACATTCTCGAAGGAATTAACTTAGCGCTGAGGACAACGAGACTAAAACCCGGGAACTTCAAGTTAGAGGTGTATTACTGGAAAAACACAAGTATTACTGGAAAAACACAAGCCGCAAAAATAAGGATTTATCATGTCACTGCAATTGAATTCAGTAGTCTGATGTCACGCCGCCCGGCAACGGCGGCCATCTTGGTTCTAGACAAAGAAAAACATTACTTTTTATTCTTCATGCTGGCTAGAACTTTTCATATGCCTTGTGATCAGATTGTGTAAAAGTCAAAACATGATCAAATTTATGTTGTTTTTTTTTCCCTCTGGATACGCTTTTATGCTCGCCGGAGAAATATTTCATACGGGCGTCCGCCATTGTTCCGATAGTTTAGAGCCAGTGTTACTAAGTTACCATGCGTCATTAGGAAGGAAGTGACGTTACGACTGTTGAAGAGTATTGCATCTTCTTTACCTCTAGCTGTGGAATATTTACTTGGTTTTCAGGAATTGGTCACATGACACCCTTCCCCAGATGGAACTCGTTTTCATGGGAATTTTTAATTGTGTTTTTTAAATTAGTTTTGTGTGCAGAGTTTTAGCAAGTTTATAATGTAAAACCCTACAAACTGTGGAGTGATCATCGACAATAGGAAATGAGATTAGCGGAAGAGTAGCGTCCCTTGATTGGACGTCACCCATAGTCTGTGACGTCACCGGCGGAAAAGTTAGGACGAGAGACGCATGCGCACAACCAACATGACGTTATCTCTCAAATAACTTCTCCGCCGGTGACGTCACAGACTATGGGTGACGTCCAATCAAGGGACGATACTCTTCCTCTAATCTCATTCCCTATAGTGGAGGTTTCCACAAGATAGATGCTACTATTTTTTGATATATACCAGTCTGATATTTTGAATTGTAATGAACGCATTGTTATAATGAAAACGCTCTCAAACCAACGCAAGATGTTGTCCTTTATATATCCCAATGACCATAGAGACAAATTTCCCATTTAGGGATGAATAAAAGGAATTGTATATATTTATTTATTTATTTATTTATTTATTTATTTATTTATTTATTTATTTATTTATTTATTTATTTATAACAATGTTAAAACAATCCCATAATGGCGTTCTGTTATCAGACCTGCAAATATATGCCCGTAAGTTTAATTCAAAACATAAATAGTCTCAATTGCATTCTCAATGAAATATTCCACAGCACTATCTAGATAGACAGCTGCAGCCTTTTCCCTATAGGGAATGAGATTAGCGGAAGAGTAGCGTCCCTTGATTGGACGTCACCCATAGTCTGTGACGTCACCGGCGGAAAAGTTATTGGAGAGAGAACGTCATTTTGGTTTTGCGCATGCGTCTCTCGTCCTCGCTTCCGGTGAAAGCTGCTTGAGACACATCAAAACCAAATTGACGTTCTCTCTGTAAGGTGACGTCCAATCAAGGGACGCTACTCTTCCGCTAATCTCATTCCCTATATCAGTTCATAGATATACTTTATTTTGTCAGTCGATGTTGTTATAATTATAATAATAATAATTCAAGCACATAATATTCCCTGTACCATTACATTGTAGAATAAATAGAAGTGACAATTAATTTGTTGCATCTCTGCTCTGTCGTGCGATGTTGGTATATCAAGATTTGGGCCACAATTTTCTCAGCCAGTTTAGTTATCAGATTTCAAACAGCGACCAAAAAATGTTCATGCAGGAATTTCAAAATTAATTTTAATCCTTCTGTCTAAAGTCAAGTGAAAATTAGATCAAAAAACCAAACTCAAGTCGGGGTAAATTGAAATCATATGTGAAATCATCGAGCAAAGCAAGCTGGGGTTAAAAGAATGAAAAAAAAAATAATAATTATATTACACACGATTTGTTGCAAGGGACATAACCAATGAAATAACTCACTTTATCAAATTTAACAATTGTGTGGGTTAACCCCCTTAGATCAGCGGTAATGCCGACTGTCCTTGGTGAGAAGCTGGTAAAAATACCCACTCCCCGCCAGAAGGAAAAGTCGGACGGCCCCATCCAAATAGGGCCCGATGAGCCATTGGAATGGGCTCCCCTGAGAGGCGGAGGACATTGTTGAAACTGGGGAACAAACATAGAAATACGCACATTTATACAGCGCACTGTTGTATTCAGCATGCTCGGTCAGTGCGCGTTTTAAAGTCTAATGTATCAAATCTAGTAGCAGTCTATGTATAGAAAGAGAGATTTAAAAAGATCTGATAAGACGTTGGCTTTGGAGTGGATGTGGAGTTTGTATAAAAAAGCAATTGCACCTGTAAACACCTGGTTAAATCATTGACCTTATCGGGCACAGTCACGAAAGATGCAGTGCAGTTTTAAACCAGCAATCTATGATAATAAATATCTAGTTTACTTTTCTTTTTATGCGTGATTTTAATATGATATTTTTTTTCTAAAAACAACATTATAATTTGAATAAAATTCTGATAAGTTCTAGATAAATATAAATATATATTAAAAAATTTTCAAATGGACTAAAATTAGATTTTACGAAACCTTCCCGTCATTAAAAACCGACCAATCACAAAAGGGAAAAAAAAGCAATGGTCTCATATTATACTGAGCCACAAACGAGATTATTAGCATTAGTTTGGTAGTCTGTTAAAACCCATTCTAAAAATAATTTGGCCAGAAAACTTTTAACTTCAGATTTTGGCTGATTATTTTAAAAAATGGCCCTTAACTTTAAAAAGAAATGTGTCAAGAGTGATGTTTCCAAGAAGTCTCGGGGTTGACACGCCATGGCATGTTGTGGATTGTTTTCAATCATCGATTATTGGAGTAAAAGTTTTCTTTTGAAAATGAAAAATAGTGTTTTATTTAAAGTAAGACAGACCACGTGATGTGACGTCATGATTGTGGACCACTCAAAGAAATACTCTGTCGCCGCTGGCACAATCGGCGTCCAGTCAAATTTTGGGAATTTCAGAATATTTAAAAACCCAACGTCTGATTAACGTGTGTTTGTGTGTGTGTTTGTTTGTGTGTGTGTGTGCTTTAGCGCTTTATGATGCACTGCTGAGCACACTGTAGAAAATAAATTATAGTCATTACATTGCATTGTATTTTTGTGGCTCAGTACAATAGTTGGATAAAAAGAGCAGGCTGAGGAAAGGTAAACAAACAAACAGACAGACCGACAGACAGACTAACAATCAGGTAGCTACTTACGCACCATAATATGGATAGGTAGCTTCACATAATATTAAACTGATAGATACATACACGACATACAGACTGATACAGACTGAAGGATGGACAGATGGGTTGGCTGACAAAGACAAGACAGGAATAACAGACGATAGATATAAATAAAGGAATGGAC
>NC_088367.1:6327853-6335353 GCF_034508935.2 Berghia stephanieae | reverse complement strand
GATTGGATTATCAGACCTGCAAATAAGTGCACGTCGCTACTGGCCTTTTCACGCAATAGAAATCGGGATAAACTCCTTCTCCAAGGGCCTAATGTCTCTTCTGAAGCCTACTTTGATCGACATATACCTATTTGCAGGTCTGATAACCTAAATGGAAGTGGTCCTGGTGTTGTAATGACAATATTGTCAGACCAATGCAAACTAATTTAATTTCCATTACATACAATAATGTGAAATCAAGTTCATAATAGGAAATAAAAAAAAAACAACAAACAAACTGGTTCCGACCCGAATCTCATTGGAAGTGTACAAGTGATACTAGTGTAAAACCAGTCTTCCTGTGGACTGGATACATACCGTGTGTATTTGATCTTCCGGTGTCAGAGTGATGGCATCTTATTGTCAAGTCTAAATAATATATGTGACCCATCGTGTCGAAACGGTATTATGTCGAAATGAACTGGATTATAAAAAGTCAAATTAAAGTTACACTGGTCAAAAATATAAATTATCGCTATTTAGGACTCTAAAATACGATCATCATTGTCCACAATAAAACATACAAACTCAACCAGTGTCTGAGATTTCTGGCTATAAATTCAATATTCAGCATTTCAGTCATCCCGATATAATACCGTTTTGAGGCGAGGGGTCACATATGATACTGGTCGTCAATCAAGATCATCCATCTTCTACGTCCCGTTATCCTTAGAATCTACCTACACATCTTGCTAGTAAAATAGTTATTATGCTACTTATGTTTCAATATGTAACCATTTTCATCATTAGTCCTCCGAAGGACTGGTTATATCTATACACTCTTTCAAGGAGTTTGGAACCAGAAGAGTAGAAAGTATAACGTCACGGCTTCGAAATGAATTTATGGCAAAACTCAGGGTATTTTATTTATAGATATTGTGAGCTAGGCTAAAAAGTTCACAACATTGCCATCCGGAGATAATAACGGACCAACACACGAAACTTGAACGTTTATAGTCAGGTCAATACAGTTTAGTGAGAATTACTCTTAAATACGGATGGCAAAAAACAATAACAAAGACCTGAGTGACTCAACTTCGTTCTATCTATATCAATTCATTTCGATATTAGCCGAACTTAAAGAAAAAAAGTTTCATTGATCGATTTTGTAAGATCCTTCTGTTGAGTTTGATACAAATGATGATTACACGTCTAAATATCTAAATATCTATGTATTATGTATCACCACAGACGCGGCATTCAAACATTCCAATCACATTAAGTGGCAGTCATAGATTTCAAAAATAAAAAGAAGTAATGCTTGCTATTTTTCAAGTTATTCATCTTTTGTTTTTCTCAATGAACCCTAGAGATTTTTGCTACTTTTCAAAATTGGAAAAAAAAATGTATTAAAATGAGCATGTACATAGATAGTTTTATTCAACTATCATTAACATGTAAAAACAAAAAAAAAAACATTAGGTTTGGTACTACGCCTATAATTTGTCTCAGAAAATGTAATAAATGGGCATGGGGTAAAAGTTACCACGGGTAAACTACGGATATGGTCGGTGTTAGGGTTGAGTGAGTTTAAAAAAATCTTATTATTATTGTTGTTGTAAAATACTTCCTAAGGGTTCGTCTCGGTGTGTATCTATCTATCTATCTATCTATCTATCTATCTATCTATCTATCTATCTATCTACCTATCTATCTACCTATTTATTTATCTATCTATCTATCCATCTACCTATCTACCTATCTATATATCTATCTATCTATCTATCTATCTACCTATCTATCTATATATCTTGTCACAGTAAAGGTTGTTCACAACTATCTTATTAAATTTTATTTTATTAAGAACTGAATTCATCTCACTCCAGTTATATTTCAGTAGGCTTAGATAAACTTTACCTTCTAATATTAGATCGTCTTTCCTTTTATAGCCTTCCCTCGAATTAATTTCTAATTAGTGAATACTTTTCGTTCTACATTCTGTCACGTAGCCACTTATTATAAAAGCTGATAGGTCTAACACTCTACACTCACTTTCTCTTCACAATCTATGCCGGACGGCCAGTCGCTCTATTCCTATATATATACTGGAAGATTTTTATCTTTTGGGACTTTGTAGATATTATATCTACACCATTAAGACGCCGGAGCTTTTAACTTTGATTGTATAATCTTCAAGGATCAAACCCAAGCCCGCTGTCAAAGGACTACACAATAACTTCTTACCAATTGCCTGGAAGTGGAATTTTACGAGTCCGATCCTGTTATCAGAGGAATAGATCATCCAAGCCCATCAACTGCCTGGAAACGTAAACTTATGAACCTGACATATTATCATAAGTTACGTAAAATATTCATATCTCTATTTGTAACTGCCACGATCACTGTTTTTCTCTTTTAATTAAATTTCATCATTATTTTTTATTTCATTGTAAACAAATCGTTAATTGTTTTTCATTTATAGTAACTAGTAAATTCTGGGGCCTCATTCTACATATATCTTTATGCATAGTCGAGTAGCTCTTTACTCACTTGAGACCATGACATTTTGGAGGGGACACATATAAAGAATTGAATTTATTTAGTTACTTATATCTATTTCATCTAACCTTAAAGTTTAAATTGTAAAACTCTTAATTGCCCCACTTGATCATATTTTAATTGAACTCCCTATTTACAGGATTAATTTTTTTTTCTTTTTCATTTCTTCATTTAAATGGAATAGCAATTTATCCATTCATTCTTTCATTCAAATTGAATAGCATTTTATTGATTCATTCCTTCATTCATTTATTCATTTATAAATTATTCATTCATTCATTGTTCATTCATTTATTTATTCATTCATTCATTGTTCATTCATTTATTTATTCATTCATTCATTCATCCATTCATTCGTTTATTCACTCATTTATCCAATCATTCATACATTAATTCCTCCCTTCATTCTTTCATTCATACATTATCCATTCATTCATTCATCTATTCACTCAGTTTTTCATTCATTCATTCATTCCTTGTCCACTTTGTTATTATATCACTCATTTCATTTTGTTGTTTGCCTCATTCATGAATTGTTTTCAATATGTTTACATTCCATAACGATTCATTCACCTATCATCCAATCACTCAGTGTTGTGAACACATTTTGTAACTATTGTAAATCTTACGATATTTTATTGTTTTGTATTTCAGACATCACTGTTAAACACTCTTCAATGCCTAATTACAATTGTTGAACAACCATTGAACAAGAGAGAGGTCCCAGCCACGAACTGAGTTGGTAGATATATCCTTCATTATTCTCTTTTACATGAGTTGGGCATCACATAGTAACTATAGACATCGTGATTTGTTTTGCATAGTGATTTGTTTTAAATGCATTTTTGGCATATTACTGTTACCGAAAACCACTTATATATTATGTTCTGAAAAGTGAGTCTTTAAAAACTAAATAATAATAAAAGGAGTCTACTTGCCGTCGTGTTATATTTAGTGATAGATAACTTGGGATTATTTTGGCATCCTATTATTGTTATCACACTCTAGTATATTAGCGTCATTGCGAATAATTGTACACAAACTAACGACGAGTCACACACATTGGTGATACATTTTTCGTAGTAACATAGTTTAGAGTACACGCGATTGACACATTGTTATTGACACAAGTCATAATAACTCCGCATTGTATTGACACATTGCTTTATAAGATATAACGATAAAAGGCATCAAATTCAACATACATAATAAGTTGAAATAAGAGAGAGAGATTTCTAAAAATAGAACAGTTCATTCCAGTAAGTGTAAATAAATAAAATAGTCAGTAACAGTATCCTGTCAATATAATATATATAAAATATCGTAACTAATTTATTGCAACATGGAAGCATATAAAAGATACTTAAGTCTCGCAAAGGACTTAGAAATACCCCAGGAAAGAATATTTTCATGGTGCGAAGAGAAAGTGAAAGAAGAAAAAGAACATGAAGAAAGAATTCGTAGAGAAGAAAATGAAGAAAGAATTCGTAGAGAAGAAAAAGAACATGAAGAAAGAATTCGTAGAGAAGAAAATGAAGAAAGAATTCGTAGAGAAGAAAAAGAACATGAAGAAAGAATACGTAGAGAAGAACGAGAAGAAAGAGTCCAAGAAAGGGAACTAAAAAGACAAATAGCTTTAGCAGAAGAAGAAACCAAAAGGACCCAAATAATGCTGGAAATTGAAAAAACAAAAACCGGTCATGAAAGAAAACATAATAATAGTGATGAATTTTTCGTGAAACTTCCACGCATGCCAACATACGATGAACGCTCAGACTGTCTAGAATCCTTCTTACACCGATTCGAAGTTCAGGCTAAAGGTTATCGTTGGCCAGAAAGCAAATGGGCCACAGCCTTGATTAACTGCTTATCTGGAGAACCGCTAAAAGTTTTCTATACCTTAACAACTGAAGATGCAGATGACTATGGAAAAATTAAAGACGCTCTACTAAAAAGATTTAGATTAACGGAAGATGGTTACCAGGAAAGGTTTCACACTGCAAAACCGGAAAGTGGAGAAGACTTTAATACATTCGTGAACCGAATTACTCAATTTCTAAATCGGTGGCTTGAGTTGGCAAACGTAAAACAAGACGACTTTGCAGGCCTTTACTATCTCACGCTGAAGAATCGAATCTATCAAGCTTGCAACCCAGATTTAGTTGCATTCTTTAAAGAGAGAAAGCCAGAAAACTTGGACAAATTAAAAATCTACGCAGAAAACTTTAACAGCGCACATCCATTGACACCCTTAGCAGAACATTGAAGGAACCATACTACGCTGCCGCTGCTCAGAGTCCATGTACACCTGAAGTTCAATACTCAAATAGAACGAGCCGATCAATCACTCGGAACACGCAAGTGAAACAAGATGATCATAGTAACAAACCATGGAACAAACAGTTCAATAGAGACCATAGCCGACCCTATCAAAACAAAACAAGAAATAGCACTGACAATAATACTGAGTATAAGAAAACCAACAAACCTATAATTAAATGTCAATATTGTGGAATGAAAGGCCACTCAGCAGACAAATGTTACAAAATCGTGGGATATCCAAAAGAAACTGCAAATGCATCACTCCAAACAAGTGTAAACAATCAGACACGAGTAATGTCAGGAGAAAATATAAATGTGTATTGCGTGAAAGGTATGTCACTTTTAACACAAACTCACAAATCAGGATCACTATTTTTTTGTGAAGGCAAAGCTAATGGAACTGATTGCAAAATATTGAGAGACACAGGATGCAGTACAGTAGGAATAAAAGCATCTTTGATCAATGACGAAGACAAAACTGGAAAAAACGGTACAATGCATCACATTCAGTGGCACAGTCGAAACCTTTGAAACAGCTAACGTGTACATAGAAACCCCATACTATACAGGAATAGTGGAATGCTGTATACTTCCCAACCCCGTCGCTGATGTTATTGTTGGCAATATAAAAGGTCTTAAAGACAACCCAACAGATGTAAAAGAATGGTCATTAACCCAAGAAACAGCTTGTCTAGCAGAAACAAGAAAGATGACTAAGACAACAGAGAAGCCAATGACTATTTCTCTTGAACCACAACAATTTGACAGGAACACGTTCATTGAAGAACAGAAAAAGGCCCCGACTTTAACATCATATTTCAATATCGCAAACAAAGGGACGAAATCAAAAGTTGAATACATCATTGAAAAAGATATTCTGTTCAGGTTACATAGGAAAAGAAATAAAATAGCTAAACAACTGGTCACGCCGAGTATTTACAGAAACAAAATCCTTGGAATAGCGCACGATTCAATAACTTCTGGACATCTTGGGAGCTCTTCCACATTGAAGAGAATATCCGAGAATTTCACATGGCCTGGAATTACTAAAGACGTCCGAGAATATGTGAAATCTTGTGACACATGCCAAAGAAGAGTCGCAAAAGGCAGAATACCGAGATTGCCATTAGAGACAACCCCAGTTATTGAAAAAGTTTTTTCAAAAAGTTGCAATTGACATTATAGGCCCTTTAACAAAATCAGATAGAAACCACACACACATACTAACACTAGTCGATTACGCAACCAGGTGGCCAGAAGCGATAGCATTGAAATCAACTACATCGGATCACATAGCTGAAGCATTGATGACAATTTTTACTAGAATAGGCATACCAAATGAGATACTGTCGGACAATGGACCCCAATTTACATCACATATGATGCATGAAACCATGAAACTCATGGGAATCCAACACTCATTCACAACTCCCTACCACCCCCAAGCAAATGGTCTTTGTGAAAGATTTAATGGCACTCTAAAGAATATGTTAAGAAAAGTGTCAGCAGAAAAACCAGATGATTGGGACAGATACTTACCAGCAATCCTATTTGCATATAGAGAAATACCCCAAGAATCTACAGGCTACTCCCCATTTGAGTTGATGTATGGACGATCACCTCGCGGCCCGATCAATATAGTAGCCGACATTTGTAAAGGGAATGAGGAGGACAATAACGAAATTATGTTTGCTTACGAATATGTAAGAAACCTGAAAGACAGAATAGAGGACACATGTAAGCTAGAACAGGAATCCGTCACTAAAAAAGCAGAGAAATACAAGGAATACTCCGATCGCAAAAGCAAATCAAGAAAATTTGAGATTGGTGACAAAGTACTAATACTCTTACCCGATGACTCGAGTAAACTTTTAGCTACATGGAAAGGACCATTCAAAATAACAGCAGTAAAATCTAATGTTAATTACGAGATTAAAATTAACAACACAACAAAGACATTCCATGCAAATATGCTAAAAAAATATTTTGATAGAGACACAGTGTCGCAACCTATGTTTACTAATATCGAAGCTTCAAATGCAGGATTGATCATACCGTTGGTCATGGGACACAGACACCCGAGACAGAAAAACAAACAAAAATCGCACAATTGCAACCACCTAAGACAAAAAAAAGAAGTACGCAAAGTACTTGGGCTCCTAAATTTTTACAGGAAATACATTTACAACTTCGCGCACATCGCGACACCGCTAACAAATCTGACAAAGAATGGGTCACCGAACAAAATTGTTTGGACAGGAGCGTGTCAGAATAGCTTTAACCAATTAAAGGCATTACTCTGTTCAGAACCAATTCTTAAATTACCCGACATGTCAAAAGAATTTGTTGTAAGAACTGACGCGTCTGATAAGGGCATCGCAGGTGTACTATTACAGGAGCATGAGGGAACTCTAATGCCTTGCTTATATGTAAGCAGAAAATTATTGGACAGAGAATCACGATACTCTGTAATAGAGCGTGAAGGACTGGCCATCGTCTTTGCTTTAAAGACATTCAGCAGATATCTACTGCTAAAAGAGTTTGTGGTCGAAACGGACCATAAACCACTCACGTACATAAGAAATAACAAAATGAATAATAGTAGAGTACTAAGGTGGAGTCTATTTTTTGCAAAATTAC
>NC_088367.1:6297853-6315353 GCF_034508935.2 Berghia stephanieae | reverse complement strand
AGTAACATACTGGAGAGCCAGTTTTTTCCTCCTGAGATGGAGAGGTGGCTCATCTGCCTCAGCATAAAGGCTTGCCACTGGAGAAGTGCGGAAAGCCCCGAGTGCCAAGCGCAGTCCCTGATGATGAATTGGGTCCAGCATGCCTAAGTAGGATGGTTTTGCAGAGCCGTATACAAAAGATGCGTAGTCCAGTTTTGATCGAATAAGGGTTCGGTATATCTTTAGAAGAGTGTTTGTGTCCGAACCCCATTCCATGCTCGACAGAACTCTCATTATTCTCATTGCTTTCATGCATCGCAGTCTGAGATCTTTGATATGGGCGAGGAAATTTAGTTTCCTATCAAAGATCAAACCCAGGAATCGGGCTTCGTCCTTTACCTCAATTCTGGAATTGTTGAGATAAAGGTCAGGCTGTCTAATGCAGGTGCGTTTTCGGCAGAAGTGGACAGCTACTGTTTTTGATGGGGAGAAGGAGAAACCATTGAGATTTGCCCACTCCGACAGTTTGTTTAGTTGGAGTTGTAACTGTCTCTCAATGGTGTCCATACTCGATTTACTTCGATAGCATACAAGAAAGTCATCAACATATAAGGAACAGTCAATATTCTGTCTCATTGCATTCACTATTGAGTTTATTTTAATCTCAAACAGAATGGGAGACAGAATGCTACCCTGTGGAACTCCCTCTTCCTGATCAAATGGATCAGAAAAGGTGGATCCTGCTTTGACCTGAAAGGATCTGTTGTTTAAAAATGCTCTGACAAACATTGGAAGGTTTCCTCGTAGACCAAGATTGTGCAGATCTTTGAGGATTCCGAATTTCCAAGTTGTGTCAAAGGCCTTCTCAAGGTCAAAGAAGATTGCTACCAAGTGCTCACCTTTGGCAAAGGCCTCACGAATGAAGCTCTCTAGTCGAACAAGGTGATCAACAGTTGATCTGTTCTTTCGAAAGCCACATTGGAGGTCGGAGAGGGAGTTGTTGTGTTCCAAGTAGAACATCAGACGCTTGTTGACCATTTTCTCCATCAGCTTGCATAGGCAGCTGGTGAGGGAGATTGGTCGGTAGTTTGAAGCGTCCGAATGGTCTTTCCCAGGTTTTGGGATTGGAATCACGGTGGCCAGATTCCAACTAGGTGGAAAAGTCTGTGTTGTCCATATCTTGTTATAGATATTCAAAAGGACAACCAGACTATCTTGTGGAAGATGTCGGAGTATTTCATAACTGATGTTGTCAGGACCCGGTGCTGTGACATTTGTGTCACGGAGGCAGGCACCCAAATCCTCAAGTGTAAATGGTTTGTTGTAGTATTCAGTGTTTGTAGATGTAAAGTTTATTGGTGTGTTTTCTGCGTTTTGTTTATGGCGCAGAAATTGTGGTGTGTGGTGTGCAGACGAGGAGTTGTGCGCCAGCCTCTCGGCCAGAGTGTTGGCAATTTCTTGTTCTGTTTCAGCCACGGATCCATCGGGACGTGTCAAGTGATTTAGTGAATCACTATCGGATCCCTTCAGTTTCCGTAACATCTTCCACACCCTATTCAGGGGTGTCTGGCTATTTATTTTTGAGACAAAGTTTTGGAAGGATCTCCGTTTGTTTTCTCGGAAGATCTTCCTACACTTTGCTCGTAGTTTCCTAAATGTTGCGAAATTCTCAGGGATTGGGAATCTCATCGCTTTCCTGTATGCTTTTTTCTTCTCCCGTAGGGCCGCTCGACATTCCTCTGAAAACCAGGGATTGTGTTTTCTCGGTCTACCAGAGGTTGTTGGTATTGTCGAGCTGCAGATATTTGTTAAAATATTTTTGAATTTGTCATAGCTGTCCACCTCTGTCGTAAGGAGTCTGTGACACTCCTGTGAGAAAGTTTCCCAATCTGCTCGCCGTACACTCCAACGTTTGGGCTGTGGGGCCCTTGAAGTCGGGGTGATGTCGAGGCAGACTGGAAAATGGTCAGAACCGTGATCGTCATCGATCACAGTCCAGGAGAGATCTGGAGCTAATGTAGGATCACAGAAAGTGAGATCGATGGCAGACGTGGTAAGATTGTGAATATTTACCCGTATTGCCTCGAGACCGTTTGCCAAGTATACATCCATTTTCATTATGAAAGCCTCCACTGCCTTTCCCCTCTGGTTTGTGTCTGTGTTTCCCTAGAGAGGACTGTGAGCATTGAAATCTCCCATTATCACATAGGGAGGGGGGAGTTGGTTTAGAACTCCCTCTAGCTCGGCAGACTGGAGGCGATGATCTGGTGGGATGTACACAGAGCAGATGGTGATTGGTCTGTGCAATGTCACTCTCACTGCTATTGCCTGTAGATTTGTTTTCATTGGTATCAAGCGGTGGGGGGTGCTCTTCTTCGTGAGAATTGAAACTCCCCCACACGCTATCTGGCCATCAGAGTGAATCAGATGATTGGCCGTATATCCTTTTACTGTGTAGTCGTCTGCTGGTAATTTTGTTTCCTGCAGACAGACTACATCAGGATTCCTCTGGAGGAGGAGGTCCAATTCTGTTCTATTTGATCTGATCCCTCTGATGTTCCAGGAAATTAATCTTGTCTGACCAGGTATCCTAATTTTTTGTGGGGAGGTTAGGCAGTATGCCTGCCTTCAACCCTTTTACTTTTATTCTCCTAGGAGGAGAGACTTCCATAGGAGAAGGAGGCCCTGTGGAGGGCCTCTCGGTTTTTTTAGGGCTGAGTTTTTTTGAACCCTTGGGATTTTTAGGTCCCTCTGGGTTCTTAGATTTTTTGGGGCTTTGAGGCCCCTCAGGGGGATTTGTGGATCCCCCAACTGGTGTTGGTGGCTCCATATTCTGGGAAGGGGTGGAGTTTTGTTTTTGGGGGGATAGAGAGGGCTCACGGGAATGGAGATGGGGGGTGGGTCCAACATCCACGCCCATGAGGGGGAGAATTTTTTTGTTTGGGGAAGGAGGGGGGGTGGAGGTCGCCTTGGAGGTGGATGTGGAGGGGGCTGCAGGTTCCACATCTTGAACCTCCAATGTGTCAAAAAGATTTTTTGACACATTTGCGACCTTGTTTTTAGGTCTTGATGGCTTTTTCTTTTGAGGACTGTCTTTTCTAGTCTGTGCGATTTTGCCATGGCTGTTTTGGTTATTACCAGCAGCCCTGGCAACTTCTGCATAACTCTTGGCAGAAGCAGCGACCTGCCGAGGGGGGCAGATCACTGCTTTTGCCTGAGCAAACGTACCGCCGTAAGTGGCTCTTTATGTCAAGATTGCCTTTTCTTCTTGCCACTTAGGACAATCTTTCGAATGTGCTGCATGCTTGCCTTGGCAGTTCAGACAACAAGGGTCCACTTTGCAGTTTTCCTCATTGTGGTCTTCTTTGCCGCAGCGGGGGCATGTAGCTTTACGGCGGCAGTTTGTTTTAGTATGGCCGTACCGGTGGCAGTTAAAACATCTCATGGGGTTCGGGACGTAAGGCCGAACCTCCAAGTCGAGGTATTCAATTCTTATTCTCGACGGGGGTCTCGGGCTGTCAAAAGTCAGGATCCAGGTGTTGGTCTGGATTGTGCTGTCGCCGCGGCGGATGCTAACCCGCCGAGCTTCGACAACACCCTCCAGTTCCTCAACCATCTCCTGCTCCGAACAGCCTACCAGATCTCTGCTTCTTATGACACCTTTTGACCTATTGAGGCTCCTGTGAGCCTCAACGGTGACTGGGATGTCAGAGAATCTGGTACATTTCAAGAGGTTCTCACTCTCTTGTCGACCCTGCACTTGTATCATTAAAGTGCCAGAGTTGTTCCTGTTCACTGCCTTTGGTGTACCGGCGCCATTTGCTTTGAGTGCCTTGCTGATGGTGAAGATACTCAAAGTGTTCAGTTTGATGTTTTCCTCATTCGGTTGAATTACCAGGAACGGCGAGAATTTTGGGGTTGCCATTCCCGGTAAGTCATCAAGAGTCATCGGGGCAGTTATCTTTCTTTTTTTACCTGTCTGGGGTGGGGCTTTAAGGGGAGAGTTTTTCATATTTTTGGCCATGATATATATAAATTTTTATTCAACCCGGCTATATTGTGCCCACTAGCACGGCTCAGTCCCACACTTGGGGGGTAAGGCACTCACCGAAGCTATACTCCTCAAGTCTGGCCTCCTCTTGTCCTTCCATGGTCCTTGGAAAAAAAAAAAAGGACTCGAGGGGTGGAGTTGGGGGACGTCCCGCCTCCAGGCCTTTCTCTCGGATTGACCCTAATCTTTGCGTTGCACAAAGACTGACTGCTGATTCAGAGATAACAAACCATGATTAAAAAGAAATTTCATGGGGGACAGGAACTAGATATGGTTTTAAATCTAGTCCTTCCAATCTCTTTGCCTAAATGGAGGGGAGTGCCAAAAAATAGATTTGGCATCTCTGCGTTGGGTAGCTCGGGCCATCTACAAGGTAGGCTACCCACCCGTCTTTAGAGAAGCGTCAAGCCAAAGAGGAGTGTTGGGGTAGAAACACCTCGCAAGGTGAACCCCCCTCAGCCTCCAGGATCAATAGCTCCTCCTTATCGGGGTCCTCTCGGAACTGCGCACCCTCAGCAGAAAGGTGCCTGCTGTGCAGGATTTGGAAAGGAATATCTCCTCGTTGAACCTATTTCAACGGTACAGGGTATAGAGATACTGGGGGATAGAAGACAGTTAAGAAGGCTTGTTTTCCTCCGTTCTTTCTCTCTCTCTGTCCTGGCAACTCAATTTTGATAAGGAAGGGAAATTTGGAATCATTGGGGAAATGGGGTATGGAATGGAAATCATAGCTCAAATATGGTAAAAGGGGGTGGGATTTGTGCTATGCCATCGCCTTCCCTTGCTCTCTTTAAACTGAAACCGTCATTCCTCAAAACATCTTTTATATACTACGTTCTTGGGATTTGGGGGGAGAAAAAGTTTGGGGATGATTGCCAGGACAAGAAAAATAGCAAAATGGGTGAATGAAGCCATTCTCATAAAAAGGGCTGGGGTGTGGGGGTCTGTGGAGCCACTGTGTCTCTCCATTTTCTCTTCACCAGTCGGGTGGTTTTTCGTTGGTTACCACCAAACCACAATGGCTCTTTTAGTCGCCTTCTACGACACGCATGAGCTTACGGTGGCTCAATTCTTTTCCCTCTCAGTTGAGGGACCCCGGAGACCACACGGGGTGGTTGAACTATTGAATACAACTCACGATTTGTTTTCTTTTGTGGCAAAAGACTGGCATTTTGACGTCATTTTTTGGTCAGTATCAGGCCATAACTTTACGAAGGCCACGGTTCTAGTGTCAGGCTATAGATAGAATGAAGTTGACGTCACTTGGGTCTTTGTTATTGTTTTTTGCCATCCGCGTTTATGAGTAATTCTCACTAAATTGTATTTACCAGACGATAAACTTTTAAGGTTTCACACAGTTTTGTGTGTTGGTCCATTATACTTCCGGATGGCAATGTTGTGAGCTTCTTAGCCAAGCCACACTATCGATAGATAGTTCGAAGATGACGTCACTCAGGTCTTTGTTATTTTTTTTTTTGATATCCGCGTTTATGAGTAATGTTCACTAAACTGTATCAATCTGACTATAAACATTCATGGATACACATAGTTTTGTGTGTTGGTCTGTTATACTTCCGGATGGCAATGTTATGAGCTTCTTAGCCAAGCGCACACTATCTATATGTTAACGATAGCTACGGTTTGTCTCAATAATATTGAAATGGAGAACATTACGCGTTGGTGTGAGAGTATTTCCAGTATAACAATAGGACAATATTTTAGGTTACCAGACCTGGGAATAAGTATACGTCGTTAAAATCCGGCATATTACCGGATAGAAACGGTGGGACACATTAACATTAATTTTTTTTTCTCAGTTTGTGAGTAAAATAAGCCGGCATCGGAAAATCCCCAAATTTGACAAAATCTAACACACCAGGTCTTGTATCCAACACATGATCACTTAATTAGAGTTAATTATACGATCGGCGTTCTTATGGCGTGGGAAAGACATTGAAAAGGACGAGTTTCCTGGCCAAAGTTTTAAATGAGAATTTTTCCACATTACGGCGGTTAAATGTTTAAAATCAAGTCTGGGCTTTCTGAATAATTTGAAAATGGCATCTCAATAAACAGATATTTGGAACTTTAACAAGAAAACAAGATTGCTTCGAGATGGTCTTCCATATAGATAGTATGCAGATGACGTCACTCAGGGCTTTGTTATTGTTTTTGCCATCTGCGTTTGTGAGTTGTTCTTACTAAACTGTATTAACCAGACTATAAAAGTTCATGGTTACACAGGGTTTGTGTGTTGGTCCGTTATACTTCCGGATGGCAATGTTGTGAACTCCTTGGCCAAGCGCATTCTATCTATAGAACCAACACACAAAACTGTGTATCCACGAACGTTTATAGTCTGGTTCATACCGTGGCCTTCGTAAAGTTATGGCCTGACACTGACAAAAACATGACGTCAAAATGCCAGTCTTTTGCCAAAAAGAAAACAAACCGTGAGTTGTATTCAATAGTTCAATCAATGGAATGACTTGTTTCCATGAGCTCTACTAACGACAACTCACTAGATGCTACACAAATCTAAAAAATGACGTCAAACTATAAGTCCAAGAGAGTTCTCGTGTCAGGCTATAGATAGAATGAATTTGACGTCACTTGGGTCATTGTTATTGGTTTTTTTGCCATCCGCGTTTATGAGTACTTCTCACTAAACTGTATTAACCTGACTTTACACGTTTAAGGTTACACACAGTTTTGTGTGTTGGTCCGTTATACTTCCGGATGGCAATGTTATGAGCTTCTTAGCCGAGTGCATACTATCTATATATGTTAACGATGGCTACGTTCATACAGTTTAGTGAGAAGTATTCATAAATTATGTGGATGACAAAATAAGCCCACAAGAATTGGGGTTATCAGACCTGCAAATAAGTGCACGTCGTTACGATCCCAAGGCTCAGGCATCCCCTCCCTCACCCTCACCCTCACCCTCACCCTCACCCTCACCCTCACCCACACCCACACCCACACCCACACCCTCACCCTCACCCACACCCACACCCACACCAACAACCTCACCCACACCCACACCCTCACCCACACACCCACACCCACACCCACACACTCACCCTCACCCACACCCTCACCCTCACGCTCACCCTCACCCTCACCCACACCCACACCCTCACCCTCACCCTCACCCACACCCACACCCTCACCCTCACCTACACCCTCACCCACACCCTCACCCACACCCACACCCACACCCACACCCTCACCCACACACCCACACCCTCACCCACACCCTCACCCACACCCACACCCTCACCCACACCCTCACCCTCACCCACACCCACACCCACACCCTCACCCTCACCACACCCATACCCACACCCACACCCTCACCCTCACCCTCAGCCACACACCCTCACCCGCATCTCTAAAACTGACGTCATTGACCTACTTCTTCATCATTCTATGTGTTCACAGACCATCCAGAATAGAATCATGGATCGGAATTAAATCTGTTTGATTACCTAACGTTGGCCGTTTGTTTTATTTGAGTCGTTCAATCTCCGTCACCGACCGTTTTAGATTTGATTTTATTAGCCTTCTAAACTCTGATTGAATTTTTGTTTCGTTGTTCATCGTTGTACAACTGAAAGGCAGGCGGGTTACTTTCGCCAACTACGGTGTTTATAGCTACACTGTTATTACCGTATTTTTTCTTCTTTTTTTTATCTTTGGGGAAGGGCGGGGGGGGGGGGGGGTTGGGTGGGTTGGGGGGGGGGAGGGCTTGATAGTTAATGAAAAAAGGGGGGGGGGGAGTTAAATTTGAAGAAAAAGAATTCCAATTTTACACCAGTCAAAGTACTAAAAAGAAAGTAGTCCTTTAGAGTTATTAGGTTCACGGAGCTGGAGAATATCCCAGTTTCTATAAATGAAACATTGTGTATGAAACATAGTGTATGAAACAATGGGTATGAAACATTGTGAAACACATGAATGATCATGGTATAGATAGTATGCGCTTGGCTATGAAGTTCACAACATTGCCATCCGGAAGTCTAACGGACCAACACAAAAAACGATGTGTAACCGTAAACGTTTATAGTCTGGTTAATACATTTTAAGTGAGAACTACTCATAAAATTGGCTGGCTAAAAGCAATAACAGTGTAACAAACAGCTGTATGACGTCAACGTCGTTCTATCTATAGAAATTTTATTCTTAATTTTATTTTTCTTTAAACATCTTTTTCCGTTTTGAAAATCTCCAAATCGTGCCAATTCTAACAATTTCATTTCCGGTTGTTTTCCGATTCGTGCTTTGTCTGGGCATTTTAAGACTGGAATCGATTCTCGTCGCTTCCGATTACTCTGTGGATGTGTCCGATTCCACAGAATCTGAGCTTCGTCTTCAATGTCCCAAGGTGAGACTCAAATGACTGAGACTGAGACTGAGACAAAATTTGTTTTTAAGTATCGTGTTTCAAGATAATCGTGGGGCCGATAGTAGTAAATAAAGACTTAGGCTTTTTATATAGCGCAATATCCACTAAACGTGCTGCTCATGGAGCTGATATGACCTAAATATATTGCAAGCGGCGTAAAACCCTCAAAAACAAAACAAACAAACAGTCGTGACGTCACTTCCCTCGTAATGACGCATAGTAACTTAGTAACTGGTTCTAAACTATAGGAACAATGGCGGACGCCCTTATGAAATACTTCTCCGACGAGCATAAAAGTGTATCCAGAGGAGAAAAACATTATAAATCTGATCATGCTTTGACTTTTATACATTCTGGTCACATGCCATGTGAAAAGGTTCGAACCAGCATGAAGAATAAAAAGTACCGATTTTTTTGTTTAGAACCAAGCTGCTCGTTGCTTGGCGGACGTGACATCAGACTATTGAGAATATTTCCATAACAACAATGGGACCATAACAATTTGAGTTATCAGACCTGTAAATCACAAGACTTCGCGAAGTCCCAGGTTTGAGAGATTTTGCCAAGACGAGGGTCATTTAAATCGATCGATATTTGAAGGATGAGTTTTCTGGCCACAAGTTAAAGTATAAGATTAACAACAAGAGATGAAGTGAGTAGGAAAGTGCCAGAAGACAATAGAGAATAAAAATTTCGCGGCGGTGATGGGGGTTTGAACCCGCGATCCTTACTGGTACGACAACTCCGCCTGGTCGGGGAGAGCGTGACTCTACCGTAATGAGCTATCCACGATCCTATGTCTGCTTGGCGAGACGACGGGCGGCATTTGCAAGACTGGAGAGGATTGGTGCGATACCGGATGTCATTTTGTTGTGTTGCGTGTTGGATGCAGTTTGTCGGTGAATCCAGAGTTCCCTCCCCTTAACGACGAGCTCATAACGAGATTGTTTTCATTGGGACGAAAAATATGATTCAAAGAAAACAAACAAGTAAGGATTGTTTGCTTTTGTAATGGCTATGAGAGAGAGAGAGAGAGAGAGAGAGGGGGGGGAGAGAGAGAGAGAGAGACAGAGAGAGAGACAGAGAGAGAGAGAGAGAGGGAGAGAGAGAGGGAGGGAGAGAGAGAGAGAGAGGAGGGGGGGAAGAGAGAGAGAGGGAAATAGATATAGATAGATAGAGAGAGAAAGAAATAGAGGGAGACAGAGAGAGAGAGAGAGAGACAGAGAAACAGAGAGAGAGACAGACAGACAGACACACAGAGAGAGAGAGGGAGAGAGAGAGAGAGAGAGAGAGAGAGAGAGAGAGAATTTGAAGTTGAGGGGAATCGATGTTAAAAGTCTACAACTAAGTGATACTGAGTATAACTGCCAGCCGACTTGTACTGTATAGGTATGGATTGGTGGGTGTGGTCTGAGGAGAAAGCCTAAAATATCAAAACCCATCAAAGAATCCGTAAATATATATCTATATATACTATATATATATATATATATATATATATATATATATATATATATATATATATATAATATACTATATATATATATATATATATATATATATATATATATATATATATATATATATTTATGAGTGTTGGTGGGTACTTGTAGGTACGAGAGTGCTCAATAATGTTGGTTAGAGCTAATATAAAATTTAAATGGAGTCACTCACTTATTTATGGCCGAAACATGTTTCTGTGGTCTCCATCCACGTCGTCAGTCGACTGACGACGTGGATGGAGACCACAGAAACATGTGTTTCGGCCATAAATAAGTGAGTGACTCCATTGATTTTATATATATATATATATATATATATATATATATATATATATATATATATATGTGTGTGTGTGTGTGTGTGTATGTGTGTGTGTGAATGTGTGTTTGTGTGTTGTCTGTGTATTCTATCATGTTCATTTAATGCCAGCCCACGAAAGCAATATAAAATGCATCACAATCACGTGCCGTGCTATGTTTACATTTTGAGTAATCTACCCGAATTATCGTGGTGTGATTTTTCTAACCAAATTATGTTGAAAAAAGCGCCAATGAATCAATCTGACAGATCTTGCCTCGGACAACAACATTTGATTATAGCAGCGATACCGATATGATATAGATAGAACGAAGATGACGTCACTCAAGCCTTTGTTATTGTATTTTGCCATCCGCGTTTGTGAGTGATTCTTACTAAACTGTATCAACCACACTATAAAAGTTCATGGTTACACACAGTTTTGTGTGTTGGCCCGTTATACTTCCGGATGGCAATGTTTTGAGCTTCTTAGCCAAGCGCATACTATCTATACTCCACATGTATATTGATGTCATGCGTTTATCTAAAATACTCATAACATCCGCCAGCCGGATATAACGTCCCAACACACAAAACGAATTGAAACCTTGAACGTTTAAAGATACTGTGCGTTTGGTCAAGAAACTCACAATATTGCCATCCGGAAATATAACGAACCATCACACAAAACTATGTATAACCTTGAACGTTTAAAAAGTCTGGTTCATACAGTTTAATGAGAATTACTCATAATCGCGGATGACAAAGAACAATAACAAAGACCTGAATGACAATATATAGTCTGATTAATATTATTTATTGAGAACTACTAATAAAAATGCCCGACTTAAAACAATACAAGTTACCATCTTGTTGAAGGAAATAAAAAACGGGGACGACCGTAGCCATCGTTAACTTATAGATAGTATGCACTTGGCTAAGAAGCTCATAACATTGCCATCCGGAAGTATAACGGACCAACACACAAAACTGTGTGTATCCATGACCGTTTATAGTCAGGTTAATACAGTTCAGTGAGCATTACTCATAAACGCGGATGGCAAAAAACAATAACAAAGACCGGAGTGACATCATCTTCGAACTATCTATAGCCTGACACTGACCAAAAAATGACGTCAAAATGCCAGTCTATGGCAACAAAAGAAAACAAATCGTGAGTTGTATTCAATAGTTCAACCAATGAAATAACTTGTTTCCATGAGATCTACTAACGACAACTCACTAAGTGGTGTAAAAACCAAATAATGACGTCAAACTGCCAGCCCTTTTGGGTTTCAGTGTCAGGCTATAGATAGTATGCGCTTGGCGAAGAAGCTCATAACATTGCCATCCGGAAGTATAACAGACCAACACACGAAACTGTGTGTATCCATGAACGTTTATAATCAGGTTAATACAGTTCAGTGAGCATTACTCATAAACGCGAATGGCAAAAAAAAACAATAACAATGACCTGAGTGACGTCATCTTCGAACTATCTATAGATAGTATGCAGATGACGTCACTCAGGCCTTTGTTATTGTTTTTGCCATCCACGTTTGTGAGTTGTTCTCACTAAACTGTATTAACCAGACTATAAACATTTATAATCTATAGATAGAATGCGCTTGGCCAAGGAGTTCACAACATTGCCACCCGGAAGTATAACGGACAAACACACAAACTCTGTGTAACCATGAACTTTTATAGTCTGGTTAAAACAGTTTAGTGAGAACAACTCACAAACGCGGATGGCAAAAACAATAACAAAGGCCTGAGTGACGTCATCTTTGAACTATCTATAACTTAACGATACTGTCTTTACTATAGCAGGATCTAAATAAATTGCAGTGCTGGGAGACAAGATGGAAAATGGAATTCCACCCCAAAATGTGTTATGTCCTCAGGATGACGAATGAAAGGAATAACACAATCGACTCCAACTATGAAATCCATCACAAAACCCTACAATATGTGGAGACTGCAAAGTACCTCGACGTGAATATCATTACCATCTATCATACGATCGTAAGCCATTCCATATGTGTGCAACTACGCCACAAATGTTGACAATTATGATCTCTCCCTTTTTTTTCTTCTCAAATTCTTTTCGCAACCTTCAGACATCAAATTTCTTATCAATATGTTTCTTTCAGCTTATCCCGCATTTTGCAGGGTTGACATAATAAATGCTACAACTCCCCATGAATCTCGATTCAGAGCATCATCTTCCTACAGGCCCAGTTCTTTCATATCCTTTACCTTATCCTGAACAGTAATATGAGTATAGAGTGGATGAAGCAAATTATTTCCAACACATCTACTAAGGCAAATAGAACCATGTCCTTTCTCAACAGACAAATCCGTCACTGCCACCAATCTGTGAAAAAGAAATGCTATTAAGCATGTGTCAGACCCATACTGGAATATAGCAGCTCAGTGTGGGACCCACACACATCACAAGAAATCAAGGAGCTAGAAAAAGTCCAACGTTGGGCGGCCAGATTTGTCAGTGGAAACTATATAATCGTAACTCAACTCATGAACGATTTCCAATGGAAACAACTACACGAAAGACGTTCCATCAACAAACTCCTCGTATTCCACAAAGCACAAAACGGAAAACTCCAAATTCCAACTATCCATTTCAAACAGAACAACAAAACAAGAAACTCAGCATTTCATTTTGAAATCCCTCACTCAAGAACAAACCATCATCTCTACTCTTTCTTCCCCTCCACCATCCGACTTTGGAACTCCCTACCTTCCAACCAATTGAAAAAAAGCCCTTTCGACAGATGACTTCAGAAAATCGCTCCCAACTGCTTCCCTCTAAAACCCCCTGTTACTGAAAAGACGGCCATACAATCTTCAGCCTGAAGCTTTGGCCTTAATGGAAGAAGAAGAAGAAGAAGAAGAAGAAGAAGAAGAAGAAGAAGAATACCATAGACCTGAATGACGTCGATTTCGTTCCTTCTATACATGTGGCAAGCACAGTTCAACAACCTCTCAATTGAATAGACAATAAAATCAATGGATCGATTATGGGATGTTAAAACTAACACGTACCTTGACGGTTGTCTATATCTGTAGTCGTCACGATTGGATTCGAATCGTTTGACAACGGTATCAATTCCATTAGTATCGAAAAGAAGGAAAATGTTTGACATGAAGCAAATCACCTTGTTTGGTTTTGATTGTTTTGTTGTTGTTGTTGTTGTTGTTGTTGTTATTATTATTATTATTATTTTTATTATTATTATCATCATCATCATCATCATCATCATTATTATTATTATTATTATTATTATTATTATTATTATTATTATTATTATTATTATTATTATTATTATCATCATAATCGTCATCATCACCATATCATCATCATCATCATCATCATCATCATCATCATCATCATCATCATCATCATCATCACCATCACCATCACCATCATCACCACCACATCATTATCGCCATCATCAGCACGCAATCAACACATCCATCTTACACACCATAAACACAAAACACGTCACACCGTAACACGTCAATGGCCACGCCCACTGCTGCAAACGAGCAAAGACTTCCGGTGACAAGACTATAACAGCAGGCCAGTGAACTCCCTTACCCGGAAATACTATCAAGGCCAACTTCCGATGGCCTTGTCCATTCACTGGCAGAGTTGTGTCATCTACAGAATCACGCACGACAGGAAACATAACAGTTCTATTAACTTTTTACGGTAAATCACCATCAAGAAGTTACAGTGTAAAATTAATAACAAGAGATGAAGTGAGTAGGAAAGTGCCAGAAGACAATAGAGAAGAAAAATTTCTCGGCGGTGATGAGGGAATGAACCCGCGACCTTACTGGTCAACTCCGCCTGGCCGGAGAGATCATGAGCTATCCACGATCCCGAAAATTAATGAAAGTTTATTCAACAATTTTCTTTCTCTCACAAAATTTCGAATATTATGCTTTTAAGAAAGGACCCTTTTTCAGAGGCATCGTGGCTCAGCGGTACGGTCTTTGCATCGTACCCGAAAGGTACCGAGTTCGATCACCCGCCGCTGCGTTGTGTGGCATTGAGCAAGTCACCTCAATTTGCGGCGTTGCACTGCGGCCCGACGCCTGGGTTAATTCAGTCTTCCCTTGGAATAGAACCTACTAATACCACCACTGCTACTTCTACTACTACCACTACTACTACTACTACTACTACTACTACTACTACTACTATAATACAGTCCACTCCGGATAATCGCAACACCTTGGGATCAACGAAAATGTTGCGATTAACCGAAGTTGCAATTACCCTCCATGTAAAAATTCATACATCCTTCGTTTACAAATCGTATTCTTCTCCTCATTCAACTTGGAGTTTAACGTACAATTCATATATCATCTAGAAGGAGTCCTTCAGAGCCATATGGCCCATGGCGCCGAAAGAGTTTAGTGTGAAACGGACAATATCAATTGCTTGCTACCCTTTGAATAGGACGCTAATCTATCGCAAAGTACTTTCCGCCAAATCTAACAGACTCAGCTACCCATTCACTGCTGGTGGACATTGGGGGAGGGGGGGGGGGGTCAGAAAAACATTTCGACTTCACCGGGGATCGATCTCGGTCCCTTTGTGTGTGAAGCGAGTGCTCTACCAACTGAGCTATCGGGACCCCCATGCATGTCTGTCTAAAGCCAAAAGTCATTCTTTTAGATTATCCCATTATGCTCCGGAAAGCATAAATTATACATAAACATTGTGGTTGGGAGAGGAGGGGGGTGGGGGAGTGGGAGGGGGAGTAAATTATCTAAAGGAGAAAATGAGGACACTGCAATGGCGTCAAGGAATTTCCCGTGGTATTTTATTATCCAATTTGTCGCCGGAGACGAAGATCAATATTTCATTTAACGACTCCTGTGGGAAACACGTTTTGAAGAGAGTAAACTGTCGTATTCTGGAAAAACCCATATCTAAAAATTTGGCCAGAAAACTCGTCCTTCAAATATCGATCGATTTAAATGACCCTCATCTTGGCAAAAACTCTCAAACCTGGGACGTTGCGACCTCCCAGGTTTGAGAGTTTTTGCCAAGATGAGGGTCATTTAAATCGATAGATATTTGAAGGACGAGTTTTCTGGCCAAATTTTTAAATATGGGTTTTTCCAGAGTACGGTAGTTTAATGAGAACAAACTACAAACTCTCTGTTGTGCTTTTTACAGGCATGATGGGAATAATTTACTTCGGATGATAAGTCCCCTTCACGACTGGAACTGACGTTGAGGATTTTAATAATAATAATAATATTAGGATGTGGAAAGGAGGATGTGGTGGGGGGGGGGGTTAGGCTGGACGAGATACTCTAGGACATCGACATCAAACGACAGGGTCACACAACTTCATATCTATCCAATGTCGCCTTTACTTTTTATTATACTAGGTCTAACGTAGACACCGACGAAAGGAGTCATTGACCCCGCTCAATAAGTTCATGTTGCGGACAACGTATATGTGACCCATCGTCTCTAAACGGTATTATGTCGGGATGAACCGAATGCTAAAAAGTCAAATTAAAACTAAAATGGTCAAAATTCTGAATTATTGCTATCCAGCACACTAAAATATGATATTCATTCTCCTCAATTAAACATACAAACTCAACCCAAGTCTGAAATTTTGGCTATAAATTCAATATTCAGCATTTTAATCATCCCGACATAATACCATTTTGAGACGAGGGGTCACATATTATTACGCTTGACTTGACTGGAGGAGCATAGGGCCTCAACAGCACTCTTCCATCTTCTTCTCTCCTTGGCACAGACCTTTGTCTCACTCTAGGTAAGATTGGAGACGCTCAAATCTTGGTGAAGGCTTCTCCTCCACGTCTGTTTTGGACGACCCCGTTTCCTCTTGCCCTGTGGGTTCCATTTGAGAGCCTGCTTGGTTATATTACAGGGCTCTTTCCTCAGGGTATGGCCAACCCATCTCCACTTTCTGCGTCTGACCTGGACATCCATTTGCTCTAGGTTTGTTCTCCAAAGGTCAACATTTGGCACCTTTCCAAAAAATTTCAACCTTTTCGCTTAACTACTACAGAAAATCTTAACAAGAAATGAAGTGAGTAGGAAGGTGCCGGAAGACAGTAGAGAATACAAATTTCGAGTTCCCATCGCCGCCGCGAACTATTTATTGTCTTCTGGCACTTTCCTACTCACTTCATTTCTTGTTATTATCAACATAAGTGCCTGCTCCACTCACTTTTCTCAAAACATTATCTTAAATTCAAGAGTGAAATAAAACAGTTTGGGTATATTGATGATGTTCATCTATCTAATTAATGTTGACAGGAATGATCACTCCCTTTTTTTTTCCTTTTCAAATTTTTTTCGAAAAAAAAAACCCCTCCAGATATCAAATTTTATTTCTTATCAATATTATGTTTCTATCAGCTTCTCCCTCATTTTGCAGGGTTGCCATAATGAATGTCACAACTCCATGCATCTCGGTTCAGAGCATCATCTTCCTCCAGGCCCAGTTCTTTCATATCGTCCTTTACCCTATCCAACCATCTATTCTTTGGGCGTCCCTTCTTCCTCTTTCCCGTTAATTGTAAGTCCAATACTTTCCTTCCCACGTACTCCCTCTCTCGTCTCTTTACATGTCCCAACCATTTCAATCTATCTTCACTCATCTTTATCGATACATTCTTCTTGACATTCAGTCAACCTTCGAATTCGTTCTACAAGAAAAAAATAAGTAGTCTAGTAGGATGGGGGGGGGGGGGGGGGGGTTGAAATGTCGACTGCATCCTAGATTGATTGATCCGGTCCCTTTGCGTGTGTAGCAAGTGCTCTACCAACTAAATTATCGGGATTCCCACTACAGAACAAAAGAAAATCATCTCAATGTCAGGAAATCAAACTGCTTTGACAGGGAATCGCACACCAGGCCAGTCTGAACTCACAGTGGAGACAAGTCTGTTTTATCGGATGTTTTGTTTTGTTTTGTTTTGTTTGGGGGGGGGGGGGGGGTGGGGGGGTTTTTTTGTCTTGTAACATTACTTCTTTTAGCTTTGCCTGGCACATTTTTTCATCCACAACAGTTCAGATATTTATTATCGTACACCAATGCCAGCTCCTTATTTTGTCACTTGGATACGCTAGTTATGTCTTCTCGTGTTCAATGTTTGTTTACTATGGTACAGGCGAGGGTTCACAGAGTACACACGGACACCCGTACCCTAGTGAAGAATATCGT
>NC_088367.1:6290353-6292853 GCF_034508935.2 Berghia stephanieae | reverse complement strand
ACAACTGATAGGCGATACTAGAATTATAATCGGACATAGACAACGCTGTTGACGGCCAGGTACTAATTTTACACCTGAGTACGGTTAGAGAATGTGAGTAAAGAGCCTTTTCCAAGGACTCGACTATGCGAGTGTCATACCACTAGACCATATAGCCGCACATATTTTGTATAGAAGCAGTTGAGGCAGGCGAGGTGGTGGTGGCGGGGGGGGGGGGGGGTGATCTAGAAGAGGAAATGAGAGGAAAGAGGAGGAGAAGGCGAATACTGTCATAATGGTCCCAAGAACCAGGTTATCCCCCTTGGTAAATTAGTTTTTTTTTCTGTAAGTGGCCCCATCTCGTGGAATGTGCTAAAACTAATTAGGGACAGTCAGTCTTTCCAAAAACACTTTAAGACAGAACTTTTTTCCAGAGCTTACGAATATTTTCGCTCACAGAAAATGCCCTCTCCTTACCACCCATTGGAAAATCGTCACATTCGTTACGATGTAACCGACAATTTTCTCATTCTGATTTCTCTTGTACATCACAAAATGTAAAGAAATGCTTTGATAACAACTATTGTTACTAAACACTGTGTTGTAGAGCTCACTTGTTATTTTTCATTGATTTAGAAAAGTTGTTACTAATGTGAGTGAGTAATATTGGTGTAAGTATATGTGTGTATGTTCGTGTATGAGTGTAAATGTATCTGTGTGAGAGTTTGTAGTTTGTATGTATGTGTTTGGTTCTTCATATGTATTCTCAAAATTGTCAAAGAATAAATGTTTGAATGACAATTGATATTGTAAAACGCCGCTGAGCACTTATGTGGAAGTTGAGCGCTACATAAAAAACATTATTATTATTATCATCATCATCATCATTATTATTATTATTATTATTATTATTATTATTATTATTATTATTATTTATTATTATTATTATTATTATTATTATTATTATTATTATTATTATTATTATTATTATTATTATTATTATTATTATTATTATTATTATTATTATTATTATTATTATTATTATTATTATTATTATTATTATATTATTATTATTATTATTATTATTATTATTATTATTATTATATTATTATTATTATTATTATTATTATTATTATTATTATTATTATTATTATTATTACTACTACTACTACTATTATTATTATTATTATTATTATTATTATTATTATTATTATTATTATTATTATTATTATAACCATTATCATCATCATCATCATCATCATCATCATCATCATCATCATCATCATCATCATCATCATTATTATTATAAGGGAAAGGGGATGACATGGAAGATAGGAACAGAAAAGGAGTGACATCAGAAAAACAGAAGAAAAAAACGGAAATTGAGAAGATCCAGAAGTGGGAGAAGGAATGGAGGGGAGAGGGGGGGGAGGGGGTAGAAGAAAATGCGGAGAAGGAAGAGCGTAAGAAGAGAGGGAATAAACGTAGAATGGGGGAGGAGAAGGAGCAGAGGCAGGAGGACATGAGGAGTTGAAAGATGTTTAAAGTAATATTATAATATTAGGGAGAACAACGAGAAGGTGTGGTGGTGGAGCGAGGAGAGGAGGGGGAGGAGGAGGAGGAAGAGTACGAGGAAGAGAGGCAGAGAGGAAGCCGTAGCCATCGTTATGTTATAGCCTGACACTGAAACCCAAAAAAGACTGGCATTTTGACGTCATTATTTGGTTTTTGCACGGACTAGTGAGTTGTCGTTAGTAGAGCTCATGGTTGAACTAATGAATACAACTCACAATTTGTTTTCTTTTGTGGCAAAAGACTGGCATTTTGACGTCATTTATTGGTCAGTGTCAGGCTATAACTTTACGATGGCTACGGGAAGACGCGGAGGATAGGAAGAATGGGAGGAGGGAGTGGGAGGGATGAGGAAAGTCGTTTGAGTAATAGGATTAGAATCAGGGACCAGCAGAAGGAAATGACATGAGTGAGAAAGATTGACAAATGTCAGGCAGGGTAGATTTGACAAGATCAATATGGGAAGTCAATTTTATTTTGGTCAACATGAAAAAAAAAACTGTTTTGTTTTGTTTTGTTATTCCAGAGTAAGACAGAAATTGGGGGTCCCGAACGATAGCTCAGTTGATAGAGCACTCGCTTCACACGCAAAGGGACCAAGATCGATTCCGGGTTCAGTCGAGATTTTGTTTTTGCCCCCCCCCCCCCCTGTCCACCCAGCAGTGAATGGGTAGTTGAGTCTGTTAGATTTGGTGGAAACTACTTTGCAATAGACTAGTATCCTATCCAAAGGATAGCAAGCAATTGCTATTTTCCCTGTTCACGTTATAGAAACCGGGATAAACTCCGGCTCCATGGGCCTAATGGCTCTGAAGGACTGCTTTTTGTAAAAGACAGAAATTACCTGAAATCATAACCTGTTGCTTTCTGCCATCTAAATAAGATTCAAACCACTGCAAGACAGTCCCAGACAAGCCAAAAGTTATATTAAGTCGTTTAATGAGAATGC
>NC_088367.1:6257853-6285353 GCF_034508935.2 Berghia stephanieae | reverse complement strand
TTAAACTCAGTTGGTAGAGCATTCGCTTCACATGGAAAGGGACCGAAATCGATCCCGGGTGCAGTTGAGAATTTTTTAAACTGGCCCCCCTGTCCACCCAGCAGTAATTGGGTAGTTGGGTCTGTTAGATCTGGTAGAAAGTACTTTGCGATAGACTAGCGTCATATCCAAAGGGTAGCAAGCAATTGCTATTGTCCGTTTCACGCGATAGTAACCGGGGATAAACTCCAGCTCTATGGGCCTCATGACTCTTGAAAATCACAAGTTTCATGTTTTTGAATTTAATTTCAATTTCCAGCTGCTATCCCATCTAGACATAACACCAGCTTGAGGCACGATTCACACATTCGGTTTTGTAGTTTTAAAAATCTAAATAGAATAAATCATTAGCTTGTTAGAAAGACAACTCCACACAATAATGGCGTATATAGACGGGCATGTCTGTGGGAGGGGGGGGGGGGTGGGATGGAGAAATAGACAACCATAAACTTAGATTAAGTCAATAAAACCTGGGACCTAAAGGGAGGAGGAGGAGGAGGAGAGAGAGAGAGAGAGAGAGAGAGAGGGAGAGAGATAGGGGAGAGAGATAGATAGATAGGGGAGAGAGAGATAGGAGAGAGAGAGAGATAGCGGAGAGAGAGATAGAGATAGGGGAGAGAGAGAGATAAGGCAGAGAGAGAGATGACAAGACGAGAGACAGAGAGACTGTCAAGAGACAGACAAATCGCGAGTGACTGAGAGAGAAAGATTTGAGTGTGAGAGAGGGAGAGAAACAGGAGAGGGAGAAAGAGGGAGAGAGAGAGAGGAAAAGAAAGAAAGACGAGGAGAGGGAGGATATAGATAGAAGGAAAGTGACGTCGTTCAGGTCTTTGTCATTGCTTGTTGTCATCCATGTTTCTGAGTAATTCTCGCTGAACTGTATTAAACAGACTATAAACATTTAAGGTTACACATAGTTTTGTTTGTTGGTCCGGGTTTACTTCCGGATGACAATGTTGTGAGTTTCTTAACCAAGCGCACAGCACCTATAAGAGCATCAGCAGAGTGCTGCTGTTTCCACCTGCCCTATGGATCCTGCCACAGAAATGGTACCAGACCGATAGATGATGGCTGTGTTCACCTGTTGTGATTACAACATCAAGGGAGGGGGGGGGGGGAGAGATAAGGAATTCTTAGTGGAGAAAGGATGAGTACAGAGATTACAGTTACTTTCTCTGTGTTGTGATGCAGCAGTAGATACGGTACTAGTGAATGGTATGTGTGTGTTAGTGTGTTGATGCTGTGCGATTAAGTGAATTACTCACAACATCCGTCAGCCACATAAAATGTCCCCGACAACCAATTACAAAGCTCAAAGCGTTTTACAAGGGGTCCCTGGCCAACATCAACACGTAACATGTAGTACGAGACATGACGCCTGTTAGGCGATATTACATTTTTTGGGACACAGAGACAGCGCTGTTAACGGCCAGGTACTCATTATACACCTGTGTACAGTGAGAGAATGTGAGTAAAGAGCCTTCTCCAAGTACTCAACTATGCGACGAGCGAGGCTCGAACCCAGGACCTTCCGATCCGAAAGCGAGTGTCATACCACTAGACCACAGAGCCGCACGATGATGATTTGACGTCTACGGCTTGTCATGGTAACGGGTTGTGTGTGGTGGGAGATGTGTGTGTGTGTGTGTGGGGGGGGGGTGATAGGTTGTTTTTGGTGGGAGATGTTGTGAGTTTCTTAGCCAAGCGCACAGCATCTATACAGTTTAGTGAGAATTACTCATAAATATGGATGGTTAAAAAAGACCTAGTAACAAAGACCTGAGTGCCGTCAACTTCGTTCTATCTATACTTATTTAATAGCGCATTCCTCCCGATTATCAGGGTTGCCGGCCCATCAGCACACAACACAAGCGTGTCCCAATTACACGACACAAGCGTGTCCCAATTACACGACACAAGCGTGTCCCAATTACACGACACAAGCGTGTCCCAATTACACGACACAAGCGTGTCCCAATTACACGACACAAGCGTGTCCCAATTACACGACACAAGCGTGTCCCAATTACACGACACAAGCGTGTCCCAATTACACGACACAAGCGTGTCCCAATTACACGAGTCATACCGACTTGTAGCGGGAATGATGATAACACGCTAATGATTTAATTGTCAATCTTGTCATTATCAGAGGCTCGCCTTGACTAAGAAGATTATAGAAATCTGACGGTCACGCTGATTGCCAGCTTGGACAATCTCTGGCTAAACACATTTTGTACATTTTGGCCAGAACGCATTTGTATTATTAAAAAACCAACAAACATACCTTAATATAACCTTCTCAACTTGTCAAGAACTTTCAAACCTAAGACTTCTTTGAACTCCCAGGTTTGAGAGTTTTTGACAAGTTGAAGGTCATTTGAATCCATTGATGGTCGATGAAAACATTTTTTATGGCCAAAACTGGATAAATATGTTGTTTTGGTTTCCACGGGAAAGACATTTCTGGGGGGGGGGGGGGGGGGGGTGAGGTAGAATTTAATTAAGATGGACACGAAAAGGGATCGATAATGACTTGATGGTTATGGCTTGTCATTTCTGGTAACGGGGGGTCTGTGGTGGAAGATGGGTGTGTGTGTGTGTGTGTGTGTGTGTGTGTGTGTGTTGGGGGGGGGTGATAGGTCAGTGGATAGGGGATAGAGTACTCCAACCACATGATATGGGCCGGTATCGACGTGTACTTATTTGCAGGTCTTATCACCCAAATTGTTGTGGTATTATTGTTGTTATGAAAATACTGTCAAACCAGCTCAATATTTTGCCCTCTACAACAATGTTATAAAAAAACAAAACAATTGCATTCGGTTATCGGACCTGCTTATATATAAACACGAATCTAGAAAAATACGAAAAACACAACAGTCTACTTTCACTTCCACTTCCACATTGCATGCAACCCATAGAATTAAACGAATGAGAATACGGACGGAGCCTAAAAAGTGTCCACCAATGAAAGCATTCAGCGCCATTTTATCTTGGGCTGGGAATGTAAGCATTACCATTCATTCGGTCTCTATGTCAACATAACGACACAAGAAAAACAACAAACAATATCAAAAGCCACAATAAAATGGTTCAGAACTGTTGCGTATATTTATGCTTCAATAAAGGTGTCAAAAAATGAAGTTAGAGAATGTGTGTAATCGTGTATTATAATAACCTATAATGTTTTTCCAACCACCACATCGTCACCGTCACTACTACTACAACCACCATTACCACTTCATCACTACCACAACTACTACAACCACCACCACTATATCATTATCACTACCACTACTACTACACCACCACTCCATCATCATCACTACTACAATCACCACCACTCCATCATCATCACTACCACTACTACTACAACCACCACCACAATATCATCATTACCACTACTACTACAACCACCAGCACCACATCATTATCACTACCACTACAACTATACCACCACAACCACATCGTCATCACTACCACTACTGCAACCACCACCACCACCATATCATTATCACTACCACCACTATTACAACAGCCACCACCACATCAGCATCACTACCTCTACTATTACAACCACCACCACCACAATATCATGACTACCACTACTACTACAACCACCACAACCACATCGTCATCACTACCATTACTACTGCAATCACCACCACCATATCATCATCATTACTACTACTACTACTACTACTACTACTACTACTACTACTACTACTACTACTACTACTACTACTACTACTACTACCACCACCACCACCATATCATTACCATAAACACTACTACTACAACCACCACAACCACATCATCATCACGACCACTACTACTGCAACCACCACCATATAATCATAAATACAGCTACTACTACAACCACCACCACCACATCATCATCACTATCACTGGTGATGAAGTGGTAATGGTGGTCAATATTCCTTTTTGCCTAGGATGTAATCATTAATAGAATGTTGTGTGGTTTTGACCGTGAAGAAAACCTTAAGAAGTCACATTTATATTATTTTAGAGACATCGTTTTGAATAATTTTGAGTTAAACGAGCGAGCAGGAAGTTATTTCTTAGATTTCATGAACGGCCGATCAGCGCTTGTTTACTATAGTAACGAGATTCCCAGCCAACGTCTCAATGGCGGATATTTTTCTCATCGAGGCCGCTGGTTGGTTAGCCAATAAGAGCACTGTACGGTTTCCATTGGGTAAATTCCTTGATGCAACCTCAAACCACCATAATAGTCTCGACACCAAAACATCACAGGAAGTATGAAAAAACAACACACAATCATAAACAACAATAACGATTACACACACGACTTGCCGTAGAAGTCCTAGTGACATAAACAGTACTGCAGAAGTTAAACAATAATAATTATACTTGAAATGCTTATATATATATATATATATATATATATATATATATATATATATATACTCACACGCACTCTCTCTCTCACACACACACACACATACACACACACACATCGATCGGTGTCTTTCCTGAATGTAGTCGAAAGTTTATTGTTTTCGAAGCCTGCACACGCTCGACATAAACAATTGTTACATTTTAATAGTTGAAAGCCAGAGGCGTAGCTTCCTGTTGTGATTTCTACATTCATAAAAAAAACTCATAACAATATGGATTACGCATACAAAACATTTACAAGTATTTCTCCAAAGAGGCGAAGCGAGGAATTACTTTTCATGGCTTGCGGCAATACGCTTCAACAGTCATGACGTCACTTCTCTCGTACTGACGCATACTAACTTAGTAACTGGCTGTCATCTATCGGAACAATGGCGGACGCCCTTAAGAAATATTTCTCGGACGATCATAAAAGTGTATCCAGAGGAGAAAAACATTAAAAATCTGATCATGTTTTGACTTTTACAACAATGTTTAACTAGGCCCATAAATGGGCTCGGATGTCAGACCTGCATATAACTACACGTCGCCAGCAACCAAACATAAACCAGGAAACAAACGCAAAAACTTTTTAAAAAAAAAAAAAGAAACAAAAAAGAAAACAGAATTTTTTTTCATAAAGGATAAGATTCGATAATGTAATCTCGCGTAAGACATCTTAACTTGATATGACATTCTCCTACTCAAAAGAGACCGGCAATTAAACAAACACATGAATAAATAATAAAGAGAGAAGGGAAAAAAAGCGATTTTATAAGTTTTTATTTATTAAATTAGATAAAACAAAACACATTTTTAAGATCACCCTAGTCCACTGTCAAACCACAAGCGAACTATAAACAGTGGAAATAACCTTTGTGTAACTTAATAGCATTACCAATTTCTTGGATTACGTCCCTTCCCTTGATAACGACTCACTGGTAAGAAGCATCATACATAATAACTGGCACGAGCAACAGAAGTATGAGTATTATGTGATGACCTTACGTTTTATCAAGTAATGTGTTGGAGTGAACTAAATATAGTAAACAGGAATAGAGAGATAGGAATACAATTCTTGTTTTCATTATTATTATTATTATTATTATTATTATTATTATTATTATTATTATTATTATTATTATTATTATTATTATTATTATTATTATTATTATTATTATTATTATTATTATTATTATTATTATTATTAACATGCTATAGATGCTATGTGTTTAATCAAAAAGTTCACAACATTTCACCATCCGGATATAACAGACTAACACACAAAATTATGTGAGATCTTAAACGTTTAAAGATAGTATGCGCTTGGCTAAGACGCTCACAACATTGCCATCCGGAAGTATAACGGACCAACACACAAAACTGTGTGTAAACATGTACTTTTATAGTCTGGTTAATACAGTGTAGTGAGAATTACTCATAAACGCGGATGGCAAAAAACAATAACAAATGCCGGAATGACGTCAACTTCGATCTATCTATAGTCTGATTGATAGAATATAGCGAGAACTAGATACTCATAAAAATGGCTGGCTAAAGCAATAACAAAGTGCTGAGTGACGTTAATTTTGTTCCATCTATGAAGTAGATAGGATAATAAATCAAAATTCATCAATATCTTTTACACTGTGATACAACAAATGGCGAATCCTGTAAAACTGGGTTAACTCACTCAATCTTAAAAAAAAGAGCTTTTTGCGCAATATCCATTAAATGTGCTCAAAGCGCTTTACATTTGTCCCTGGTCAACAGCAACATTTAACATGTAGGACGGGGCATAACGGCTGTTAGTCGATATTACAATTTTTCGGACAAAGACAACGCTGTCAACGGCCAGGTACTCATTTTACACCTGAGTACGGTGAGAGAATGCGAGTAAAGAGCCTTTTCCAAGGACTCAACTATATGCCGAGCGCGAGGCTCGAACCCAGGACCTTCCGATCCGAAAGCGAGTGTCATACCACTAGACCACATAGCCGCACACCGACTATATCCGTAGTTTACACGGGGTTACTTTTACCCCATGCCTATTTATTACATTTTTCTGAGACAAATTATAATACCTAATGTTTTTATATTTTTACACGTTACTGATAGTTGAATAAAACGATTTATGTACATGCTCATTTTTAATACATTTTTTTCCAATTTTTGAACAGTAGCAAAAATCTGAATCAGTTAACTCAGTGAAGTGGTTAAAAGATGAATTAACTCATTGAAACAAAACTTAGAACAACTAGATATGGCGAAAGATTCATGTTATTTTTATCTTTTTAAAATCGACTGGTTTTTGTGACACAGTGGTGGGGAAAATATGGCAGCTACACATTTCACCCAATTCCCCGATGTAAATGTTGCTACTCGAAGCTTGAAGAAATAAATAACAACGTGAAATTGAATGTAAGCTTCAATTTAATATACGGATGTAGGGAATGAGATTAGCGGAAGAGTAGCGTCCCTTGATTGGACATCACCGGCGAAAAAGTTATTTGAGAGAGAACGTCATGTTGGTTGTGCGCATGCGTCTCTCGTCCTCGCTTCCGGTGAAAGGCGGTATGAGACACTTCACCGAAAGTGAGGACGAGAGAGACGCATGCGCAAAACCATTTTGACGTTCTCTCTGTAAGGTGACGTTCAATCAAGGGACGCTACTCTTCCGCTAATCTCATTCCCTGTAGATAATATGATGATTATATGGACGTTTAACGTTTTCCCTTTATCAACAAAAAAGGATGAATAAAACATTACAGGCGAATGAGATAATGTGGTAGTGGCGTTGTTAAGATGAATAAACAAAACATTTCAAATGCCACTACCACATTATCTCATTCGTCTGTGCTGTAGTGTTTTATACATCCTATTTTGTAGATAAAGAGGAAACCCGAAAAATCCATATTTTCCGTTTTCGTATATTATTATATTATTGAAACGTACATTCAATGTCACATTGTTATTTGTGACCCTTCGCCTCAAAACAGTATTATGTTAAGATGTTGAAAATTGAATTTATAGCCAGAAATATCAGACTTGTGTCGAGTTTATACGATTTCTTGAGGAGAATGGATACTATATTTTAGGGTGCTAATGTCAACAGTTTATAATTTTGACCAGTTTAACATTAAAGCCGGATTTTAAGCATCTGGTTCGTTCCGACATAAGGGGCGGTTTGGGTCTAATTATTAGGAAAATCCTTCAAAAATTTGATTTTGAGATTTTGGTGGAAAATGATATTTTATTATCTTAGAAATAATATAATTGAAGTCCAAATTCTTAAAGTAGACTATAAAGGCACGAAATACACAGTCGAAAATGGTACAGGTAGTAAGAAATGTGTGAAAAACGGGACGCCATTTTGCTATTTTCTCAATATGTCATTTTTCTAAGGGTATGGAAGACTGTGTCAAACGTTTCTCAGAATCTATTCAATGAAATTGTCTGAAAATTTTCCACAGTTATCACAGAGATAATGTATTATGTCACCATAGAGAGATATTTTAGATAAGATTTGTGAATTTTAAATTATAATCCTAAATCTGAATTTTTTACATCAATTTTGTCATAACATTTTGATTCTCAACTTTGTAATGATCCAATAAAAATTCCATAAGCTAAAGCCGTAAAATCTCTCTATGGTGACATACTATGGTACAATGTTGACAAGAGGGAAGAATATGGAGGTCATTCCTTCATTAGTTTTTGTGGAACGTTTGCCACAAGATTGTTATATTTTTTGATGTCAGACCCCAAATTAGATCGCAAAATGGGTATCAACACAGATAATTAAAATTTTTCACCATAAATGTTGTTTTTTAACCTATATTGATGATACAGAATGATTAAAACCGCCCAATATAGGTAATTAAATTTTTTTTAGAAAAGACCCAAACCGCCCCATAATACCGTTTTGAGACGATGGGTCACATTTATCCGAAAGTGTGCGTAAAATTTGGAATTCGTAACATAGAAGTGAATGGTTATAGAGATACATGGAAACACGTAATTCTACATCATAATTCTATCAAAAATAACAGGAATGTTTGATACTTCACGTCAGTCAGTTGTAATAAAGATACAAATCTCAAACACACCTTTGGCCACCTATAGATAGTATGCGCTTGGCTAAGAAGCTCACAACATTGCCATCCGGAAGTATAACGGACCAAAACACAAAACTGTGTGTATCCATGAACGTTTATAGTCTGGTTAGTACAGTTCAGTGAGCATTACTCATAAACGTGGATGGCAAAAAACAATAACAAAGACCAGAGTGACATCAACTTCATTCGATTTATAGACAGAACGTCACTCAGGTCTTTGTTATTGTTTTTTTGCCATCCATGTTTATGAGTAATTCTCACTAAACTGTATTAACCAGACTATAATAGTTCAAGGTTACACATACTTCTGTTTGTTGGTCCGTTCAATTTCCGGATGGCAATGTTGTGAGTTTCTTAGTCAAGCGCAAACTATCTATATCCGGTAATGGTTACATACAGATTCGTGTGATAGTACGTTACATCTGGCTGGCGGAATGTTGTGAGTATATTACCTAAGCGCATAGCATAAATATGTGCCAGGCAGTAATTTCAATCGAAACAGCCCGGTCGATAGTGTCTTACCATTCACACCATGACAGCAAGCCGGAAGTCTGGTGCCAAATGGAACGGAAGTGGATGTCCCAATCAGTAGCAATACACTTCCCCTTGAGAGTTACTTCCCCTTTCGTTACCCTTTGAGAATCGCCCTTGATGTAGAATATAAGTAGTGGTTACATTTAAGTCAAATGTATAAACATTGCATCAATAATTCGTTCATTCATCGCTCAAGGCTATATCCAGGCGGGGGGTGAGGGGGGGGGGGGTTGTTTTGTTTTTTTTACACGGTTCAGGGGGCAGCGTGACTTAGCGGTACGGTCTTTGCTTCGAGAAAGAGAGAGAGAGAGAGAGAGAGAGAGAGAGAGAGAGAGAGAGAGATTGAGAGTGAGAGAGTGAGAGAGTGAGAGAGAGGGAGAGATAGGGGGAGAAAGAGAGAGAGTGAGAGGGGGGGGGCGAAGAAAAAAAAACTAGAGCTTTTATATAGCGCAATATCCACTAAACGTGCTCAAAGCACTTTATAAAGGGTCACTGACTAATTACAACACGTAACATGTAGAACAAGACATGACGCCTATTAGGGGATATTACAATTTTTCCCCGACAGAAACAAATCTATCAATTGCCAGGTACTCAATTTACACTTGAGTACGGTGAGAGAATGTGAGTAAAGAGCCTATTCCAAGAACTCAACTATGCTCCGAGCGAGACTCGAACCCAGGACCTTTCGATCCGAAAGCGAGTGTCATACCACTAGACCACATAGCCGCACAAGAAGAGAAGAGAAAAGAAGAGGAGAGAGAGAGAGAGAGAGAGAGAGAGAGAGAGAGAGTGTGTGAGAGAGGTAGAGAGAGAGAGAGGTAAAGAGAGAGAGAGAGAGAGGGGGGGGTATAGAGAGATAGAGATAGAAAGAGAGAGAGGGAGAGAAAAAGAGAGAGAGAGAGAGAAAGAGAGAGAGAGAGAGAAAGAGTGAGGGGGGAGGATAAAGAGAGATAGAGAGAGAAAGAGATTTCGTGAAAGATTATTTTCTTCTAAGTGCACGTGCAAGGACTCAATAAAACAAAAGCCATTATATGACGCAAACGATAGATTTATGAGGCTATTATATCATAATGTGTGTGCGTGTGTTCTGCCGTTTAACACACACAACAACACATCTATAATGGAATTGTTATGTGTACATACCTTACTAAACACACCACTTCGTATCTTCATCTCTCAATAAATACTACTTAAAATACAGTCATCGGTTCATTGAGAAATCGCTTTATCGGAGGAAACTAGACAATATCATCATCATCATCATCATCATCATCATCATCATCATCATCATCATCATCATCATCACCATCATCATCATCATCACCATCACCATCATCATCATCATCATGTTTTAATTACAAACCATCAGGTTTTGGTTGGCGAGAGAACTAATCTCCATGCAATCGATCTGTATCAAAACTCTTCAACAGTCATGACGTCACTTCCCTCGTAATGACGCATGGTAATTTAGTAACTGGCTCGAAACTATCGGAACAATGGCGGACGCCCTTATGAAATATTTCTCCGACGAGCATAAAAGCGTATCCAGAGGAGAAAAACATCATAAATCTGATCATGTTTTGACTTTTACACATTCTTATCACATGCCATATGAAAATTTCTCGCCAGAATGAAGAATAAAAAGTGCCGATTTTCTTTGTTTAGAAGCAAGCTGCTCGCCGTTGCTGGGCGACGTGACATCAGACTATTGAATCCAATTTTTGATATTCCACAAACCATTTTTTCCGCGTTGGACTCTCTCAACAATACACACAAGAAGGGGGGGGGGGGTGCAAAAGTAGGTATAGATAGAACGAAGATGACGTCACTCAGGTATTTGTTATTGATTTTTACCATCCATATTTATGAGTTATTCTCACTAAACTTCATTAACCAGACTATAATATACGTTCAAGGTTACACATAGTTGTGTGTGTGTGTTGGTTCGTTCTATTTCCGGATGGCAATGTTTTGAGCTTCTTAGCCAACGCATTCCATCTATTCAGCGGGATGCAAAATTCGGAATACAGTAGTAAAATGTGTTTGTATCGTGGAGTCTGTTCTTTGATATGTGCTCACACTGTATAGATAGAATGAAGATTACGTCACTCTGGTATTTATTATTGTTTTTTGCCATCCGCGTTTATGAGTAATGCTCACTGAACTGTATTAACCTGACTATAAACGTTCATGGGTACACACAGTTTTGTGTGTTGGTCCGTTATACTTCCGGATGGCAATGTTATGAGCTTCTTAGCCAAGCGCATACTATCTATAGATAGAATGCGCTTGGCCAAGGAGTTCACAACATTGCCATCCGGAAGTATAACGGACCAACACACAAACTCTGTGTAACCATGAACTTTTTTAGTCTGGTTAATACAGTTTAGTGAGAACAACTCACAAACGCGGATGGCAAAAACAATAACAAAGGCCTGAGTGACGTCATCTGCATACTATCTATACCTACATTTGCACCCCCCCCCCCCCACCCCTTTATATAGCAACCTTATATGTACAGTTAAAATGGAAATATTTGACCTCTCATAAACTGAATTTGATCGTTGCCATCGTAATGTTATGGCCTGACACTGACCAAAAAATGATGTCAAAATGCCAGTCTTTTGCCACAAAAGAAAACAAATTGTGAGTTGTATTCAATAGTTCAACCAATGAAATAACTTGTTTCCATGAGCTCTACTAACGACAACTCACTAGGCGATGCAAAAACCAAATAATGACGTCAAACTGCCAGTCCTTTTGGATTTCAGTATCAGGCTATAACATAACGATGGCTACGATTTGATCCTAAAATACCTTCATTGTAAACAAATTGAATGACCAATCTATTTTTCTCCTTCCAATTTCTAGAAAGACAATTCTATCCAAATTTGGTCAGAAAACTCGTCCTTCAAATATCATTCTATTTAAATGACCCTCATCTTGGCAAAAACTCTCAAACCTGGGACTTCGCAATGGGCCCATTTCCACATACCGTTTGGAGACGACAAGTCACAAATTCACGTTACGTCATCTGGGTCATCTTAACATCATATCGGATTGAGTCCGTGGGTCACATGTCCCCTCCCACCCCCACCCCACCCCCCTTTCCTTCCCACCCACCCCCACCCCCTTCCCCATACATCCACGTGTTAATTTCAGATTAATTCTTCATTCTTCAAACAGTCGAAAACAATATCAATGGAAAGGCTCGGAAAAATGCGAAAAATTAATTGCATGAAATCCCAGAATAATTAATGAATAGCATGGAATCCTAGAATAATGAATGCATGAAATCCCAGAATAATGAATGGGACGTTAAAGACAAGAAGTAGAGGCAACGAAACGAAACGAAAAACCAAAACATTGTGAACAAAATATATGTGAAGAGTCATTAGGCAGAAATCATGGATTTCTAGGGGAATATTAAAATATTTGATACAAGCTTTCGGGTTTGTTATGTCATTCTTTTGATTGACAACAACAAAAAAACCCGGATAAGATGGATATGATGTTGTGGGGTGGTGGAGGTGGTGGAGGTGGTGGTGGTGGTGGTGGTGGTGATGATGACGGTGATAATGATGATGATGATGATGATGATGATGATGATGATGATGATGATGATGATGATGATGGGGGTGGAGGTGGTGGTGGTGGTGGTGGTGATGATGATGATGATGATGATGATGATGATGATGATGATGATGATGATGATGATGATGATGATGAAGATGATGATGATGATGAGGAGGAGGAGGAGGAGGAGGAGGAAGATAATGATGATGATGATGATGATGATGATGATGATGATGATGATGATGATGATGATGATGATGATGATGATGATGATGATGATGATGGTGATGATGATGATGATGATGATGATGATGATGATGATGGTGATGATATGATGATGACTACGACGACGACGATGATAATTATGATGATGAGGATGATAATGATGATGATGATGACGACGACGACGTCAGATTAGATACAGCCGGGCACTTCATCCTTTTCAGAAAGTATCGATCTATTCTAACATCGATTCGATATCGCCATTGGAAAATAGATACGCCATATCGATTTTCCATTAACATTTATTATCAATACAGCAAGCCCTTGAAACAGATGACATCGCACCTTGAGGCTGATTTGAATCTCGACTTTGGGGGGGGGGAGGGAGGGGGGGGGGGGCAACTCCTCTTGTTGTAACAAAATACAAGCGTTCGTTAAAATAATGACTGACTGACTTTAGGCCTTTCGCTTCCTAATCATCCGATCGGGACGCCTCGGCTGCCTCTCTAATCATCCGTGTCACTTCCTTCCACTGTTCACGGTCTTTTGCTGTGGATGCTAAGTTCAAAAGGTCTTCCTTTGATTTGAATTCTTTGTTATTTTGAAGGCGTTTTAGGTCTCTATTTAGGACAGTGTGAATTGACGTGGGTGGTCTACCTTGTTATAATAATAAAAAATAAACAAAAACAAAAATCCCTTTATTCAACTTATAGAGGAAATGTGTCTCAATTGTATATTCCAAGGGAAGACTGGAATAACCCAGGCGTCAGTCGCAGTGAAGGGCCGAAAATTGAGCTATGGCGAGGGTGACTTACTCGAGACCACACAGCGCAGCGACAGGTAGTCGAACTCTTCACCTTTCGGGTACGAAGCAAAGACCGTACCGCTGAGCCACGCTGGTCAGCCCAATTGGTCCGTGACCATTTGTGACCCATCGTCTCAAAACGGTATTATGTCGGAACGAACCAGATGCTTACAATCTGAATTAAATGTCAAACTGGTCAAAAATATAAATTGTTGGCATGAGCACCCTACAATATGGTATCCATTCTCCTCAATAAATCATACAAACTCAACACAAGACTGATATTTCTGGATATAAATTCAATTTTCAACATCTTAACCAACCCGACATAATACCGTTTTGAGGCGAAGGGTCACATTTTATAAAAGTAGTCTTTGATGCCATTGGGCACATAGGGCCAGAGTTTAACCCGGTTTCTATAGCGTGAAACGGACAATAGCAAATGCTTGCTACCCTTTTGATAGGATGAGAGTCTATCGCAAAGTACTTTCCGCAAAATATCCGGGTCCATGGGCCCAATGGCTTTGTTGTCGTTATAGATAGTATGCGCTTGGGTAAGAAGATCACAACATTGCCATCCGGAAGTATAACGGACCAACACACAAAACTATGTGTAACCATGAATAGTCCGATTCATACAGTTTAGTGAGAACTACTCATAAAAGTGGAAGGCAAAAAAACAATAACAAAGACATGAGTGACGTCATCTTCGTTCTATCTATATCCAGCTGGCGGATGTTGTGAGTATTGTACATAAATGCATAGCGTCAATAACAGAACAACAGAAATCCCTCTTGTCTATAGTCAAAAGAAAAAATATTTGTCATGGGTTGGTCACGTGTCTCGGCAATAGAACAGAGAACTAATGACATCAAACCCTCCTCTCTTCCGGTTCCAAACTCATTGGAAATGTGTATGTAACCTGTCTTCGAAGGGTTAATAATGAATAAGTTACTGATTAACTCAAAAGGTGACATAACTATTTTAGCAACAGAATGTAGAGGAATATTTTTAGGATTACGGGCCGTAAAAAAGCGAGGATGGATGATCTTTTCTGACGACCAGTATTTATTTAGACTAGAAAATAAGATGTCATCACTCTGAAACCAATAACTCAACTACACAATGTATGTGTCTAGTACTCTGGAAAAGTGGTTTTACACTTCCAATGAGATTGGAACCAGCTTTTGGACATCACACTTTTGTTCTTTATTTGTTGTCAGTTGTCGAAATCTGGTTCTCTCCACAATGATACCTAAATGAGGGAGTAAACTCCGGCTCCGTGAGCCATGAGCCTATTGGCTCTGAAGGACAAAGCGGGAAGCAATGATTTAACAGCCAACTCGCCTCAGTCCAAATTAAATGGAATAACCCGTGGTTGGTATCGTAATCGTGTTAGTTTGGAATCGATACTGTGTTCATTATCCAATTCCTCCCGGCAGTTTTGATGGAGACATGGAGATAGATTGAGAAGGGGATGGGGAAGAAGAAGAAGAAGAAGAAGAAGAAGAAGAAGAAGAAGAGAGAGAGAGAGAGAGAGAGAGAGAGAGAGAGAGAGAGGAGAGAGAGAGAATTAATCTGAGGAATAAGAGAGGGGATATTTGAGAGAGAGAAAAAGAAATGTGTGATGGAGAAGAGAATGAGAGAAAATCAAGAGAGAGAGAGAGAGAAAGAGAGAGAGAGAGAGAGAGAGAGAGAGAGAGAGAGAGAGAGAGAGAGGGAGTGGGAGAGATGTCTAAACTAAAAGGGATGGAGAGAGGGAAGTGTGTGAGTGAAATGTGTGCTAGAGAAGAGAATGAGATAAATAATAAGAGAGAATTTGTGTGTTTGTGTGTGAGAAAGAGAGAGAGACAGAGAGAGAGAAAGGGGGGGGGGGGATTGAGAGAGATGGAGAGAGAGAGAGAGAGAGAGAGAGTAAGAGATAGAATAATTCGACAATATTATGATCTTGTGGCATAACACTCGACTTTGGAGCGAGCGTTTCCGTGTTCGAGTTCCGATCTGAGCAGCGCATAGTTGAATCCTTGGAAGTGGCTCTCTACCCTCATTCTCTCAACTTACTTCGCGTTTCTTCAGTCGGGGAAAAAATATAACGTCTTCTAACAGGTAATATGTCTTATCCTTCATGTAAAGTGTTGCTGTTGGCTAAAGGACCTCTTGTAAAGGGCTTTGAGCACGTTTAGTGGATATCGTGCTCTATAAATGAATGCTCATGTTTATCTTACTCTTCATTTTTCCAGCCCGACAGTATACCGTTCTGGAGCTGTGGGTAACATATAATTTGATTTCCTCCCCCCCCCCCCCCCCCATCCTCCCTTTTCTACCACGTTACGTTATCCCCCTGAATTAGTCATGTACCGCCCAGAGTGACAGGAAATTACATGTTCGGCCAAACATTTATTCCACATTGTTTTGGCCAGGCGAAGATTGAAGAAAAAAAAGAAAAAGATTATCCAGTTTAATCGTATGAACTCTGGAAAAACACGATTAAAAAATTTGGCCAGAAATCTCGCCCTTCAAATATCGATCGATTTAAATACCCCTCATTTTGACAAACGCTCTCAAACCTGGGACTTCGTGAAGTCTTAATTAAAGCCCCAGGCTTCAGAGTTTTTGCCAAAATGAGGGTCATTTAAATCGATCGACATTTGAAGGGCGAGTTTTCTGGCCAAATGTTTAAATACGTGTTTTTCCAGATTTCGGCAGTTAACGGATTATATTAAAGAACGATGGAATATTCAATCCCAAGATGCAATCTTCTGTCTGGCCCAGGATCGATACGGGCTCATTATAGAATCTATAGGATTTCACAAACAAAGGAAATAGAAGGTAAATTATGGGACAAAGGGGGACAACTGCTGCTCTTATGTCCTGATGACGTGTACGAAGTTATATATAGGTCTGATAATAAAATAGTAATAATGATGATAATGATGATGATAATGATGATGATGATGATGATGATGATAATAATAATAATAATAATAATAATAATAATAATAATAATAATAATAATAAATGATGATGATAATAATAATAATAATATATAATAATAATAATAATAATAATAAATGATGATGATAATAAGAAGAAGAAGAAGAAGAAGAAGAAGAAGAAGAAGAAGAAGAAGAAGAACAACAACAACAACAACAACAACAACAAGGAGGAGGACGAGAGACGCATGCGCACAACCAACAAGACGTTCTCTCTCTAATAACGTTTCCGCCGGTGACGTCACAGACTATGGGTGACGTCCAATCAAGGGACGCTACTCTTCCGCTAATCGCATTCCCTATAGAGCAGTAAAGTTAGGTGCCCCAAACGTAAACAAAGGTCGAGAAGCACGTGGCAAACCACATGTTCCTGTCTTGACAGCTCACGTTCCAATGTAAATAATAGAAAAAAATAACCTTTAAAATTTGGCTGTTAGGTGGCAAAAGAAACACATATTCATAAATACTCGATCATGCATCAAATAATGTCTAGATATGGATATTTTATGGAACAAAAGGTAAAATTTTCTAAAATTTATCAAAAGTTACAGTCTATCTATTTTTAGACCAGAGCAAATTATTGCGCTGGTGTGAACAAAACGAGAATTATTCGGAGCCTGATTTTCAGAATAATTTAGCCTTATATTATTATTTCTGCAACTGTTAGATTTTATGTAAACATATTTTCAATACTGAAAGTGTATTGCCTACAACTCAAACTACAAAATTGGGAGACCTATATTGTGCGTAAATTATTCCGGTCCCTAACGGAAATCACTAGCAACTTGTTATTGTTTACGTTTGGGGCACCTAATTATACTGCTCTATAGTTAGCGTTGAGTTGAGATTACGTATGGAATCATAATGATCACGTGACATTTTGGGCTATCAGACCTGAGAATACGTATACATTGGGTAGGGGTGAACCTGACGCCAAAGTTATTATTATTATTATTATTATTATTATTATTATTATTATTATTATTATTATATTATTATTATTATTATATTATTATTATTTATTATTATTATTAATTATATTATTATTATTATATATTATTATTATTATTATTATTATTATTATTTATATATTATTATTATTATTATTATTTATTATTATTATTATTATTATTATTATTATTATGATTGATGATATGATTATTATTATTATTATATTAATTATTATTATTATTATTATTATTATTTTATTATTATTATTATTTATTATTATTATTATTATTATTATTATTATTATTATTATTTTTATTATTAATTTATTATTTATTATTATTATTATTTTATTATTATTATTATTATTATTATTATTATTATATATTTTATTTTATTATTATTATTATTTATTATTATTATTATTATTATTATTATTATTATTATTATTTATTTATCATCATCATTATTATTATCATTATTATTATTATCATTATTATTATTATTATTATTATTATTATTATATTATTATTATTATTATTATTATTATTATTATTATTATTATTATTATCTTGTTATTATTATTATTATTATTATTATTATTATTATTATTATTATTATTATCATTATTATTATTATTATTATTATTATTATTGTTATCATTATTATTATTAGTGTTATTATTATTATTATTATTATTATTATTATCATCATCATCATCATCACCATCATCATCATCATCATCATCATCATCATCATTATCATTACTATTAATATTAAGTCACATAATATTCTATAATCTCATTCAGTGTTCTAACCGGAAATTCAAAGGAGCAGCAACTTCTGATGAGAAAAACTGCCTATCAAGTCTAATCTACCTCGTCTAATTATTGTCGTCGGGTCCGTCATTCCTTAGATTAACTGTCACAGGCAATAAACCTCTTGGCAGTTGTGTGATCGGTCAACATGACCGTTCAATATCATAAAATATTCGCTTTTGGAGTGCCCAAGAAACAAAAAATCATAACATTTAATTAAAATTATCTAGCTTTTAGCTTTTTAGCTTTTCTATAATAGAGCGCAATATCCACTAAACGTGCTCAAAGCGCTTTACAAGAGGTCCTTGGCCAACAGCAACACTTAACATGTAGGATGAGATAAACGCCTGTCAGGCGATATTATTACAATCATTTTTTTTCGGACAGAGACAACGTTGTTGACTGGCAGGTACTCATTTTACAACACGAGTACGGTGAGAGAATGAGAGTAAAGAGCCTTTTCCAAGGACTCAACTCTGCGCCGAGCGAGGCTCGAACCCAGGACATTCCGATCCGAAACAGAGTGTCAAACCACTAGACCACGCAGCCACATATTCAGGAAACCCCCATCATAATTTCTATAACAGAATACTTGAACTCCGACCCAAGACAACAATACATAAAGATACGAAACTACAGAGGTGGCAGTGGGGAAATGACGTCTAATATCTAGGTCACAACATGTCAAGTCGGTAAACATCCTCTCGCTCATAATGTCTAAAGATAGTATGAGCTTGGCTAAGAAGCTCATAACATTGCCATCCGGAAGTATAACGGACCAACACACAAAACTATGTTGAACGTTTATAGATAGTATGCGCTTGGCTAAGAAGCTCGTAACATTGCCATCCGGAAGTAGAACGGACGGACCAACACACAAAACTGTGAGTAACCATGAACTTTTATAGTCGTGTTAATACAGTTTAGTGAGAATCACTCACAAACGCAGATGGCAAAATATAATAACAAAGGCCTAAGTGACGTTATCTTCGTTCTATCTATAGTTTGGCTTATACAGTGAAGTGAGGATTACTGATAAACATGGATGGCAATAAACAATAACAAAGACCTGAGTGACGTCAACTTTGTTCCATCTATTGGCTCTCGATTTGCAAATAAGTATACGTGATTATCACACAGTCAAGTACTAGATTTCTATGTGTGATCCTCATTGACACATGGTATGATGAAGGAGTGATTGGACGATACGAAATATGCGTTCATTTTGTAGCAATGACTATCCCCCACAAATCTTTGGGCCTCTTTTTAGCTTACGAAGTGCCCGAATTCGCGTCAAAATATGGGACGAAGCCGTTTCGTATATGCTATTTTAAAAAATTAATTACGACGCTGTTTATTGCTGAATATGACTGAAAGTTGGCACACAGTTAGAAAAAAGGTCATTTTAGATTATGTCAAGCGACAAAACTCGTGCAATTACCAGAAAATCGTTAAAAATAGATTTTTACTCTTTGGAGTAAAATATTTCTAAAACTACCGGGCGTGGAGGTTTTGTCGCTGACAAGGTAATACATGAACATTTCTTCTTTTTGGTTGTAAAATTTCATATGAATATGACGAGTACTTTTCCGTATTTTACAAAACACCATCCTAATTTGCTCTTCAAGTTTCACACTTATTACGCAAGATACAACCAAAGGTCGAAAAAAAAAATGCCGAAAAAGCGTCCCATATTTTCGCGTTTTTTTTCTCTTTGCGGGTCATCCAAATAAATGACACCTTTAAAACTGTAAAACTTATTTATTTACGAATGGATTTTCAAAATTCAAAAACATTTTTACTCAGTGGAGATAGGGCTTTGATTTTAGACAAAACTTTTCCTCAAAAAGAGAAAAAAAACATTTTTCATAGTCATTGCTACATTTTGTTAAACATGACTTTAGTCCTGGACATGATACGTTTTAAATAGGACAATAGCTACCGTTTCTTAAGTTGACAATAACTTCTAAAGAAATTCACAATAGCCGTCAATTGAAATATATGTATGGCTCCTGTTGTCTTGGGACCTCGAGTGGAGAGGTTTGACCACATTATTATTGTTGTTGTTATTATCTTATTATTATTATTATTATTATTATTATTATTATTATTATTATTATTATTATTATTATTATTATTATTATTATTATTATTATTATTATTATTATTATTATTATTATTATTATTATTATTATTATTATTATTATTATTATTATTATTATTATTATTATTATTTTATATCATATTATTATTATTATTATTATTATTATTATTATTATTATTATTATTATTATTATTATTTATTATTATTATTATTATTATTATTATTATTATTATTATTATTATTATGATCATTACTATTATTATTTCCATCATCATCATCATGACTATAACGATCAAAGCCAATCCCAGAATACACCCAGGATGTCTGCCCGGCCTAATTCCTCATTGAACAACGTCAAAATGCATTTCAAGTCAGTCCCGAAATCAAAGCTTGGAGATCAAAGGATTTTATTGGAAATGTCTGGGATTAAAATATGATCTCTCAGATGTCTGGTATCTCTCTCTCTCTCTCTCTCTCTCTCTTTCTCTCTCTCTCTCTCCCTTTCTATCTCTCTCTCTCTCTCTCTCTTCCTTTCTTTCTCCCCCCTCTCTCTCTATCTATCTAACTCTCTCTTTTTCTTTCTTTCTTTCCTCTCTTTATCTGTCTCCCTCTCCCTGTCTCACTCTCTCTCTCTTTCTCTTTCTCTCTCTCTCTCTCTCTCTCTCTCTCTCTCTCTCTCTCTCTTCCTTTCTTTGTCTCTTTCTCACCCCTTCTTTCTCTCTCTCTCTCTCTCTCTCTCTCTCTCTCTCTCTCTCTCTCTCTCGGATTTCTAAGCCCTCCCCCTACTTTCCCCTTCTCTCTCTCTCTCTCTCTCTCTCTCCTTCTCTCTCTCTCTCCTTCTCTCTCTCTCACACACTCTCTCTCTTCCTCCTCCTCCTCCTCCTCCCCCTCCTACCATCTTTTACTATAAATAACTCCTTCCCCACCTTTTTATATATCAATATTCCCTCCCTTTTTTATCGTAGACATTCTTTACCCCCTCCCACCCCACCCCCCCCCCCCCCTCCTGCCTACTTTTCTCTTCTTGCCTGTCTTTGTTGTCTCCCATGGTCGCCATGAATTCCAGAATATTCTCCACGTCAGTAAAGTTTATTCCAGAATTAAATAAAGAAGATTAAAGACAAGCATTTAAAGCTCGACTGAAATCGCCGTCCGGCTCTTTCCGGCCGATTTCATTATTTTCTTCAATTATTCTAATTATATATTTTTCTTTGTTTCATTTCTTTTCGTTCTTTGAGCGGCTATAGATAGTATGCGCTTGGCTAAGAAGCTCATAACATTGCAATCCGGAAGTATAGATAGTATGCAGAAGACGTCACTCAGGCCTTTGTTATTGTTTTTGCCATCCGCGTTTGTGAGTTGTTCTCACTAAACTGTATTAACCAGACTATAAAAGTTCATGGTTACACAGAGTTTGTGTGTTGGTCCGTTATAATTCCGGATGGCAATGTTGTGAACTCCTTGGCCAAGCGCATTCTATCTATAACGGACCAACACACAAAACTGTGTGTATCCATGAACGTTTATAGTCGGGTTAATACATTTCAGCATTACTCATAAACGCGGGTGGCAAAAAACTATAACAAAGACCTGAGTGACGTCATCTTCGAACTATCTATAGTGTGGTCTAGCTGTCTGCATGACACAATCGCCTTCAGATCGAAAGATCATGAGTTAGAGTCTTGCTCTGAGCGGCGCATAGTTGGGATATCTTGGACATGGCTCTCTACTCTCTATTCTCTCATCGTACTCATGTGCAAAATGAGGACCTAGACGATAACATCGTTTCTCTGACGGGGAAAAATAAAATATCGCCCAACAGCCGTCTTGTATCTCGTACTACATGATAAGCGTTGCTGTTGGCTACGGCCCCCTTGTAAAACGGATTGAGCACTTTTAGTGGATATTGCGCTATATGAAATCTCAATTTCATCCGTTTATATGACAACCTTTTCCCATTGAGGTCTCCAAAACGTTATTAGAACGAGATGGGATGATCAACGCTGATGAATAAATTAATATTCAAAATGGCCGAACAACCGTCTTGTCAAACTCTAAGCCAATCAAATTAGCCAAAATATTCTTTCAATTAATGACTAAAACTTTAACTCAACGGGTTCAAAACATTATCCAACGATTGCGTTTTTACAAAGAAATGATCGGATTTTCCAATATTAGGGGTTAAATTTTTTTAAAAATTAAAATTGAGCTTTATATAGCGCAATATCCACTAAATGTGCTCAAAGCGCTTTACAAGGGGTCACTGGTCAACAGCAACATTTAACATTTAGGACGGGACATGACGTCTGTTAGGCGATATTACAATTATTCGGACAAAGACAACACTGTTAACGGCCAGGTACTCATTTTACACCTGAGTACGGTGAGAGAATGTGAGTAAAGAGACTTTTCCAAGGACTCAACTATGCGCCGAGCGCGAGGCTCGAACCCAGGACCTTCCGATCCGAAAGCGAGTGTCATACCACTAAACCACATAGCCGTACAAAAACATGATATCACTACGCGTTACTATTCAGGGAGATCTGTGGAATAAAGTTCTTTGTCTTACATTACGATTGAGGAACCCGCGATAATTGTAGATAAACAAAGGCTTAGTACACACGAGCGCGTATTTCGTTTAATTACTAGTGGAGAACTCGCAATATTTACATAGATTATATACTACAGCACTGTGGGAATTAACATAGATCAAGACGAATGTTTTGAGCCATCAGAGAACAAAATCGGCCCAGCACAATAGACAGACAGTCAGTCCGTAGGTGCGAGCAAATGAATTATGTAATTTGGTAACAGGGTGGGTGGCCAGATAGCGATTCTCCCCCCGCCACGTGAAATGACCTGGCATAATGCCCTGGTGTTTGAGATGACACAGACACCCGCTGTTTATATAGATAGAAGGAAGAGGACGTCACTCAGGTGTTTGTTATTGTTTTTTTGCCATCCGCGTTTATGAATAATTCTCAATAAACTGTATTAACCTGACTTCGTAGCCAAGTGCACACTATCTATAGACGTATGCATTGGCTAAGAAGTTCATAACATTGCCATCTGGAAGTATAACGGACCAACACACAAAACTGTATGTATCCATGAACGTTTATAGTCGGGTTAATACAGTTTAGTAAGCATTACTCATAAGCGCGGATGGCAAAAAAAAACAATAACAAAGGCCTGAGTGACGTCATCTTTGTTCTATCTATGCTCTCACGTGATAGCATGCAGACGATACATTTTATTATATAGTTAGATAATCTAAGGACCAATCATTATGGCCTAGGGGATAATAATAATAATAATAAAAATAAAAATAATAATAATAATAATAATAATAATAATAATAATAATAATAATAATAATAATAATAATAATAATAATAATAATAATAATAATGATAATAATAATAATAATAATAATAATAATAATAATAATAATAATAATAATAATATATAATAAATAATAATAATAATAATAATAATAATCACAATAAGAAGAAGAAGAAGAAGAAGAAGAAGAAGAAGAAGAAGAAGAAGAAGAAGAAGAAGAAGAAGAAGAAGAAGAAGAAGAACTATTTGAGTCAACGTGTAATAGAATTACCTTTAACTTACGAGAGAGAAAAATGAGCTTTTATATAGAGCAATTTCCACTTAACGTGCTCAAAGCGCTTTACAAGGGTTCCCTGGCCAACAGCAACATTTTCCATGTAGGACGGGACATGACATCAATCTGTTAGGCGATATTACATTTTTTCGGACAGAGACAACGTTGTTAACGGCCAGGTACTTATTTTACACCTGAGTACGGTCAGAGAATGTGAGTAAAGACCCTTTTCCAAGGACTCAAATATGCGCCGAATGAGGGTCGAACCCAGGACCTTCCGATCCAAAAGCGTGTGTCATACCACAAGACCACATATTCGCACGAAAGGTTTGCAAGTTTCTCGTCTATCAATCTGTAAAAATAGTTTTATAATTTTTAGATTTGCCAGTAATTCTGTGATTATAAGCCAAAAATTTGACATGGGCTGTACGGAATAATGTTAACACCCAACCCTATTTCTAAGAAAAATATACTTTAATCAAACACCCTCATGAAGCCACACTAAACACGAAAAATGAGATGTACAACAGCTGTCCACATAGACGAAAACATCTACTAATCAACTACAAACCTACGGAACCACTTCAACAAGCAACAAAACACAACAAACCAAACTCATGTAACACAGTCCTGACGATGGCTGAAAGGCCTGAAACATCGATGTAGACTGACTCCGACATTGTGGTAAATATCATAATAATATATATATATATATATACATATATATATATATATATATATATATATATATATATATATATATATATATATATATATATATATATATACATATATGTCTGTTTGTCTTTGAAAAAATGAATGCATTATTTACCACGCACATCTGCACTCAAAAACCTAATTGGCGTATAAAAAAAGAAGGGATAAATGGGGTGGGGGGGGGGGGAAGAGAGAGTGCGGGGGTGGGGGGGGGGGGATTATGAAAGGAAAGAAAATCAAACATATTCCAAACAATACTCACGGTCTCTCCTCCCTCCAGACGTTGTTGCCAGCCTGCTGTGCTGATGACGTCATCGCCATCCTTGGCCTACTGTCTGTAAGTCGTCGGCAGACGTTCAATATTTAATCCACCTCTGTTTCCTTTGTATTTGTTCTATGCTAATTTGTTCCAATTCCAGACTCTCCAATTGTGTTGTTTTGTTTATCGTTGCTAACAGTTAGTTCCACGTACACAAAGGGTTAATTTATGCACTGTATTTATGCACTATTTATCACTGTATCCCATAATATCATCACTTTGACATATTTTCGTCGTAGTCTCACTATTGTTTTCCGTTTTAATGAATTCCTTTAACTTTTGGATCAGAGACATTTTCTATTTTAAAATTTGAGCTTTTCATATAGAGCAATATCCACTATCTATGCATGGCCAAAGCGCTTTAGAACGGGTCCCAAGCCAACAAAAACACTTACAATACAACTTACGACGAGACATGACGCCTGTTAGGCGAAACTACAATTTTTGTTCGGACATAGAGGCAACGTAAACGCTGTTATTTGCCAGATGCTCGTTTTACACCTGAGTACGGTGAGAGAATGTGAGTAAAGCGCTTTTTTTTACAAGGAATCAACAATGCGTGGCTTAGAGAAGAATTCGAACCCTGGACCTTCCAATCCAAAGGCGAGTGCCATACCGCTAGACCACATATCAGCATTACAACAGACCAAATAAACCAAATATGTTATGCTTAGTGGTCATACGATAGGATTCTCACCTCGGACAATTAATGATAAAATAAGATAATCAAATTCACTTTATTCATCCCCTTGGGGGAATTTATCTATACGGTCTAATCCAGGGGAAGACCGTGTCAGTCGCACTGCAGCGCCGCAAAGTGAGCTGGGGAGAGGAGAGGTGGCTTTCTCAAGGCCACAAGGCCTTTTGAATTCGAGTTCCGCTCTGGACAGCGCGATGTTGAGTCCTTTGAAAAAGCTCTAACTCAAATTCTCTCACCGCACTCAGATATCAAGGCGATTAACAGATTCTCGCTCTTAATGTTTAGTTGTAATATATTTAGATTTGGCTCACTTTCCCCAGCTTTCTATATTCAGTTGGGTGATTACTGACCATGTTTAACATCGCTTGACTTTTGTGAAAACACCCGACACACCGATGTACCAACGAGCCACGTGCACAGAGCAGCATTTCGAATCACCTTAAATCTTATTTCACATTTTGGTGACCGTCTCCACTACGCATTGAGACCGTTTGGAGACCGTGGGCCACATAATATAACAGCATTGCAATTGGGAACAATTGTGTGTTGACAAAATATTGGTTCCAATCTCATTAGAAGTGTGAAATCAGTCGTCCGGAGTACTGATTACATACAAAATAAATAAATAAAAATAAAATTCCCTTTATTCATCCCCAAGGGGAAATTTATCTTTAGGGTCTATTCCAAAGGAAGACTGGAATAACCCAGGCGTCAGCCGCAGAGCAGCGCCGCAAAGTGAGCTAAGGCGAGGTGACTTGCTCAAGGCCATACAACGCAGCGGGGGGTGATTGAACTCGGTACCTTTCGGGTATGAAGCAAAGACCGTGCCACTGAGCCACGCTGCCCCCCATGCAGGATATAATTGATGTTCTGGTTTCAGAGTGATGGCATCTTATTTACTCGCATAAAGACATGCTGGTCGTCAATAAAGATCATCCATTCCCCTCTCTTTTACGTCCCGTAATCCATAGAATCTGCCTATAGATCCTGTTATTAAAAATAGTTATGATTCAATATGAAACCTATTCATTGTTAGTCCTGCAGGGGACTGTTTACACACACTTCCAAGGAGTATGGAACCGGAGGTCAGGACGATGTGAGGTCACAACGTGTCTACCCTATTGCCCGATCATTGACGGACCCGTGTTGACAAGAATATCATGATGTGCATAGAGGAGGCATTGCTTCAACAACGTGTCTGCCCTATTGCCCTATCATTTTCGGACCCGTGTTGACAAGAATACCATGATGTGCATAGAGGAGGCATTGCTTCAACAACGTCTATGCCCTAATATTGCCCTATCATTGACGGACCTGTGTTGACAAGAATACCATGATATGCATAGAGGAGGCATTGCTTCAACAACGTCTATGCCCTATTATTGCCCTATCATTGACGGACCCGTGTTGATAAGAATACTATGATATGCATAGAGGAGGCATTGCTTCAACAACGTCTATGCCCTAATATTGCCCTATCATTGACGGACCCGTGTTGACAAGAATACCATGATTTGCATACAGGAGGCATTGCTTCAACAACGTCTATGCCCTATTATTG
>NC_088367.1:6235353-6252853 GCF_034508935.2 Berghia stephanieae | reverse complement strand
TCTGTGACAAATCTGCCAGAATAATTCCAAAGGCATCATCATATTCAATTATTTACGGACAGATCGTTAAGCATGCATTATGTAATTACACACCGGCACATGTTAAATCGTTCAACACCATCATAGATGTGAACACAGACAAGACGGTAAACGTAGACCCCTTTGTACAATAATAATAGTCTGATGTCATGCCGCCCGGCAACGGCGGCCATCTTGGTTCTAAACAAAGAAAATCATTACTTTTTATTCTTCATGCTGGCTTGAACTTTTCATATGCCTTGTGATCAGAATGTGTAAAAGTCAAAACATGATCAAATTTATGTGGTTTTTTTTCCCTCTGGATACGCTTTTATGCTCGTCGGAGAAATATTTCATACAAGCGTCCGCCATTGTTCCGTTAGTTTAGAGCCAGTGTTACTAAGTTACCATGCGTCATTATGAAGGAAGTGACGTTACGACTATTGAATCCTATTACAAACTGGCACACGTTAAATCGTTCAACATCATCATAGATGTGTACACAGACAAGACGGTAAACGTAGATCCCTTTTGTACAATATTATATAAATCATAAACATTTCACAATACTGACAGGAAGGTGAAAACGGAAAGGATTCGGATGGGAACAGACAGGACAGACTATGGACGTTTCGGCTACAAATCCTTCGTCAGAAAAACAATTGACAAAGGAACGTTGTTCTCAATCTTCAATTATTAATTCTTTTGTTGACGAACTCGGATAAATATTACGAGACTTGGATTACGTATGTATGTTTTTTTTTTGTTTTTTTTTTTTTTTCGTGGAGAATTAATATTATAGTCTCTTGGAAGTGACCAAATAAAGATATTATAATTGTAAACATACATACGTAATCCAAATTACGTAATATTTACTATAGATAGATCGAAGATAACGTCACTCAGGTCTTTGTTATTGTTTTTGGCCATCCGCGTTTATGAGTAATTCTCACTGAACTGTATTATCCGGACTATAAAAGTTCATTGTAACACAGGTTTTGTGCTTTGGTCCGTTATACTTCCGGATGGCAATGTTGTGAACTTATTAGCCAATCGCATACTATCTATATATGTATAAATAATATGCGTTTTGGTAAAATACTCGCAACGTACCAACACAAACAAATATGTGTAACCTTGAACGTTTAATGGTGCTATGCGCTTTGCCAAAACAAAATCTCACAACATTTGCCAGCCGGATATACTATCCAATCAACAAACAAAACACATGTATAACTTTAAAGGATTAAAGATAGTATGCGCTTGGCTAAGAAACTCACAACATTGCCATCCGGAAGTACAACGGACCAACACATAATAAAGTTAAGTGAGAATTACTCATACAGATGGATGGCAAAAAACAATAACAAAGACCCGAGAGACGACAATTTCGTTATATCTATAGATAGTTCGAAGATGACGTCACTCATGTCTTTGTTATTGTTTTTTGCCATCCGCGTTTATGAGTAATGCTCACTGAACTGTATTAACCCGACTATAAACGTTCATGGATACACACAGTTTTGTGTGTTGGTCCGTTGTACTTCCGGATGGCAATGTTATGAGCTTCTTAGCCAAGCTGATAACGTCAAAATGCCAGTCTTTTGTCACAAAAGACAACAAATAGTGAGTTGTATTCAATAGTTCAACCATTGAAATGACTTGTTTCCATGTGCTCTACTAACGACAACTCACTAGGCGGTGCGAAAACCAAATAATGACTCAAACTGCCAGCCTTTTTGGGTTTCAGTGTCAGGCTATAACATAACGATAGCGACGGTGTAACCCTATAGATAGTATGCAGATGACGTCACTCAGGCCTTTGTTATTGTTATTGCCATCCGCGTTTGTGAGTTGTTCTCACTAAACTGTATTAACCAGACTATAAAAGTTCATGGTTACACAGAGTTTGTGTGTTGGTCCGTTATACTTCCTGATGGCAATGTTGTGAACTCCTTGGCCAAGCGCATTCTATCTATACTTTTAAAGTCAATCTGATAGAATATGGTAAGAATTGATCAATATCATGGCTGTCTATCTACAAACAATTACAAAGAGTTGAGGGATGTCAATGTTGTTCCTTCTATATATTATTTCAGCACCGAATTCACCCCAGGAACAATAGATACAGATATGAGGCGAATAATTCAGAAAACACGTTGGAAATGCCATGTGTTTTTTTAAGGCATCTCTGGATGGGATTCGCTGATCGGGGCTGGCGATAAATTGACTCGGAGTTGGTTTATAGATAGTATGCAGATGACGTCACTCAGGCCTTTGTTATTGTTTTTGCCATCCGCGTTTGTGAGTTGTTCTCACTAAACTGTATTAACCAGACTATAAAAGTTCATGGTTACACAGAGTTTGTGTGTTGGTCCGTTATACTTCCGGATGGCAATGTTGTGAACTTCTTGGCCAAGTGCATTCTATCTATAGATAGAACGAAGTTGACGTCACTCAGGTTTTTGTTATTGTTTTTTTTTTTTTTTTTTTGTTTTTTTTTTTGCCATTCATTTGTATGAGTGATTCACGCTAAACTGTATTAACCAGATTATAAACGTTTAAGGTTACACAAAGTTTTGTGTGTTGCTCCGTTATACTTCCGGATGGCAATGCTGTGAGTTTCTTAGCCAAGCACACACTTTATATAATACGCTTCAACAGTCGCAACGTCACTTCCCTCGTAATGACGCATGGTAACTTAGTAACTGGGTCTAAACTATCGGAACGATGGCGGACGCCCTTATGAAATATTTCTCCGACAAGCATAAAAGCGTATCCAGAGGGAAAAAAACCCATTATAAATATGATCATGTTTTGACTTTTACACATTCTGATCACAAGACACATGAAAAGTTCTAGCCAGCAAGAAGAATAAAAAGTACTGATTTTCTTTGTTAAGAACCACGATGGCCGCCGTTGCTGGGCGACGTGACATCAGACTATTGAATCCAATTCATTGAGAACTTATCACTAGTAGGCTGTCGAAAAATACTGACAAAGAACTTCATCTATAGATAGTATGCAGATGACGTCACTCAGGCCTTTGTTATTGTTTTTGCCATCCGCGTTTGTGAGTTGTTCTCACTAAACTGTATTAACCAGACTATAAAAGTTCATGGTTACACAGAGTTTGTGTGTTGGTCCGTAATACTTCCGGATGGCAATGTTGTGAACTCCTTGGCCAAGCGCGTTCTATCTATAGACATAAGACTTCTGGTTATAAAGGGCCCTACTGTAGACAGAATGTTATTATTCCCCGTGTGCAATCTTAGAGATTAAATCTACGTTACCCACAATGCATCTATCAAGCCGTCTCCGCTCATTAATGTCAACGTCGCAAAAAGTGCACTGACAGATTAATGAGGAAATAATGAATTAATCAGTCTGCGCAAAATCATTGTTTGCCAGTCAATATCACTGAAAAGGGGTTGGGGTGGAGCGGTGGAGGGGGGGGGGGGGGGGGGGCGTTTTTATGTAATTCTGATACAATATCGATTTTTTTATTCCATTGCGATTATTTGACTCGATATATTGGTTATGACATCGGCAGGGCGTTGATCGGGATTCGGTTGAGAGTTTATGTATGTTGATATGATGATGAATAATATAATGATGATGATGACAATAATATAATAATATAGATAATATAATAATAATATAATATAAATAAAAAATAATAATAATAATAATATAAAATAATAATATAATAATAATAATAATAATTAATAATAATAATAATAATATAATAATAATAATAATATATAAAATAATAATAATAATAATAATAAGATAATGATAATAATAATAATAATAATAATAATGATAATAATAATAATATTATTTTTGTAATTATTAGTATAGTAGATAGTAGTATAATAATATATAAGTAGCAGCAAGCAATATAGTCATATATAATTATAGTATAATATATAGTAATGTAGTAAGTAGTATAGTAGTAGTAAGTAGTAGTAGTAAGTAGTAGTAAGTAGTAGTAGTATAGATAGTAGTTAGTAGTAGTAGTAGTAGTAGTAGTAAGTAGTAGTAGTAGTAGTAGTAGTTAGTAGTAGTAGTAGTAGTAGTAGTAGTAGTAGTAGTAGTAGTAGTAGTAGTAGTAGTTAGTAAGTAGTAGTAGTAGTAGTAGTAGTAGTAGTAGTAGTAGTAGTAGTATAGTAGTAGTAGGTAGTAGTAGTAGTAGTAGTATAGTAGTAGTAGTAGTAGTAGTAGTAGTAGTAGTATAGTAGTAGTAAGTAGTATAGTAGTAGTAGTAGTAGTAGTAGTAGTAGTAGTAGTAGTAGTATAGTAGTAGTAGTAGTAGTAGTAGTAGTAGTAGTAGTAGTAGTAGTATGTAGTAGTATAGTAGTAGTAGTAGTAGTAGTAGTAGTAGTAGTAGTAGTAGTAGTAGTAGTAGTAGTAGTAGTAGTAGTAGTAGTAGTAGTAGTAGTAGAGTAGTAGTAGTAGTAGTATAGTAGTAGTAGTAGTAGTAGTAGTAAAGTAGTAGTAGTAAGTAGTAGTAGTAGTAGTAGTAGTAGTAGTAGTAGTAGTAGTAGTAGTAGTAGTAGTAGTAGTAAAAGTACTAGTAGTAGTAGTTAGTAGTTAGTAGTAGTAGTAGTAGTAGTAGTAGTAGTGTAGTAGTAGTAGTAGTAGTATAGTAGTAAAGTATACAGTAGTAGTAGTAGTAGTATAGTAGTAGTAGTATAGTAGTAGTAGTAGTAGTTAGTAGTAGTAGTAGTAGTAGTAGTAGTAGTAGTAGTAGTAGTAGTAGTAGTAGTAGTAGTAGTAGTAGTAGTAGTAGTAGTAGTAGTAGTAGTAGTAGTAGTAGTAGTAGTAGTAGTAGTAGTAGTAGTAGTAGTAGTTGTTGTAGTAGTAGTGTACAAGCCATCCCCATATCAGAGCAATACCACCATTGAACCAAAGGTCAATCCTCTTCATAAAACACTAAGAATCACTTGGAACTGAGAATTTGGGTCAAACAAAATAGAACTGTAAGACGTAAAAACCTTTCGAGCCTCTGAGAGGGATCTATATCCACGATTCTGCCATACTCTGCAAAAACCCATATTTAAAAATTTGGCCAGAAAACTCGTCCTTCAAATATCCATCGATTTAAATGAACCTCATCTTGGCAAAAACTTTCAAACCTGGGACTTCGCTGAAGTCCCAGGTTTGAAAGTTTTTGCCAAGATGAGGGTCATTTAAATCGATCGATATTTGAAGGACGAGTTTTCTGGCCAAATTTTTAAATATGGGTTTTTTTCTGGAGTACGTCAGAATGGTCCATTCATCATAATTCACTCCATATCCTCTTTCACTCATTTCGCTGGAAGGTCATTCTGCTGGTCACTCACGGCATTCTCTGATTGCGTGTTTGGACGACACTGACCAAGACTGCCTTTCTATAGCAAAATTTACATTTTTTTTTCATTTTTGTCAGAAAATGTCGACTTCAAATTTGATATGTAACCAGCCGTGTCAAATCGGTATTATGCCGAAATGAGCTAGATAAAATGTTTAGTGTTGCTGTTAGATTTTGGAACCCCTTGTAAAGAGCGAAGTCCCAGGTTTGAGAGACTTCTTTTTATTTCTTTTTTTTTTGTTGCCAAGATGAGGGTCAATTAAATCGATCGATATTTGAATAAGGACGAGTTTTCTGGCCAAATTTTAAAATATGGGTTTTTCCAGAGTACGGTATGCAGAGAAGACCTTGCATGCGAGAGAATTGCCAGGGAACCCATGTGCATGACGAGGTCGTGAATTCTCCAATAGGAAAGGGAGTATTTTGTAAATCTGTAGAAGATAAATCTGGCTTTTTATTGCGATGGGTTGTTTTTATAACGGTTTTGTTAGAAATTAGGAAGGGCGGGGGAGGGCTATTCCTGTAGCTCAAGTAATAACATAGCACCGAATTCACACGCGAACGACCTGGTTATAAATTCTCAAGTGGTTTAAAAGACGGCATGAGTTGAATTTTCTCAAAATTTTCACGTTTGTCAACAATGAGAAACATACAATAGTGCAAAGCGAAATAGGATATGTTTTGAGAATAACACGATAGCATTTATATAGCGTAATATCCACTACACGTAGTAGAAGCGTTATATAAGGGGTCCCCAACAACAACACTGAACATGTGCTTAGGGGCAGCGTGGCTCAGTGGTACGGTCTTTGCTTCCTACCCGAAAGGTACCGAGTTCGATCACCCGCCGCTGCGTTGTGTTGCCTTGAGCAAGTCACCTCGCCCTAGCTCACTTTTGTCTTTTTAATTTTTGTGTAAACAACAATGAGTGAAAGCTGTTAACATGAAATATCAGTATCTTATAAAATTATTTGATTTCAGAAATCTCAACCATAATAGTGAGAACCATTCATGAGGCATAATATGGAGGTATCAATATATACCTAGATAGCCACGCCTCTCGGACAATCGTTGCATTATGGCCTAACTTGCGTCATGTCTCGTTCTTTATGTTATGTTTTGTTGTTTTGTCGGGGACCCTTTGTAAAGCGCTGTTAGCACGTTTAGTGGATATTGCACTATAGGGAATGAGATTAGCGGAAGAGTAGCGTCCCTTGATTGGACGTCACCCATAGTCTGTGACGTCACCGGCGGAATAGTTATTAGAGAGAGAACGTCATGTTGGTTGTGCGCATGCGAGGACGAGAGAGACGCATGCGCAAAACCAAATTGGCGTTCTCTCCGTAAGGTGGCGCCCAATCAAGGGACGCTACTCTTCCGCTAATCTCATTCCCTATATTGAGCTTTTATAAGCGCAATATCCACTAAACGTGCTCAAAGCGCTTTACAGGGGGTCCCTGGTCAACAGCAACATTTAACATGTAGGACGGGACATGACGCCTGTTAGGGGATATTACAATTTTTCGGACAAAGACAAAGCTGTTAACGGCCAGGTACTCATTTTACACCTGAGTACGGTGAGAGAATGTGAATGAAGAGTCTTTTCCAAGGACTCAACTATGCGCCGAGCGCGAGGCTCGAACTCAGGACCTTCCGATCCGAAAGCGAGTGTCATACCACTAGAGCACATAGCTCAATTTTAAAAAGTTGTTTATTTTCGACTACAGGGCGCTTTCTCAGGAGACTATGGTGGCCTCAATTGCATGAGGCAAAGGCGATACCGTTGGAATTTGCATGGGAATTCACGGGATGGTTTCTGTAATGAGAACAGGCATTGATTTGGTTTCCAAATTTGAATCGCAAATAGGGTTATTAGGTGGATGGATGTTGTGCCAGCATCAGCAGCTCGGGGTTTGAAGGCTGGGGGGAGGGGGGGGGGGTGAAGGGTCGGAGGGGGTGGGGGTATAGGAAGGAAATGGAAATAGATTGGGTGGGGATGAAGAAAGTGATTGAGGTTGAGTGAAAGACAGAGAGGATGAGAGAAGGAGTTAGAGGGGAAGGGAGAAAAAGAAAACAGGAGAGTGAGAGAGAGAGAGAGAGAGAGAGAGAGAGAGGATGAGAGAGGGAGAGAGAGGGGAAGGGAGAAAAAGAGAACAGGAGAGTGAGAGAGAGAGAGAGAAGGGGGGGGGGAGAGAAGTCGGAGGAGGATTAGCCTGCGAGGGAGAGAGTGAGAGAGGGAGTGTGGAAGGGAGAAAAAGAGAAGAGAGAGAGAGCAAGAGAGAGAGAGACCAAAAAAAGGCAGATGGAGGCGGGGGGGCGGGGGGAGGAGCTGAATATAGAATTTCAAAAGTAAATCGATCGATATTTGAAGGACGCTTTTTCTGGTCAAAATTTTAAGATTGTTTTTGTATCTTTCCCAAATTCCGACAGTACAGTTGACAATCCGAGTGTTCCAGCATAGCCATCGTTAACTTATAGCCTGACACTGACCAAAAAATGACGTCAAAAGACCAGTCCTTTTGCCACAAAAGAAAACAAATCGTGAGTTGTATTCAATAGTTCAACCAATGGGACAACTTGTTTCCATGAGCTCTACTAACGACAACTCACTGTGGTGCAAAAACCAAATAATGACGTCAAAAGACAGGTCCTTTTGGGTTTCAGTGTCAGGCCGTAGCCATCGTTATGTTATAGATAGTATGCACATGACGTCACTCAGGCCTTTGTTATTGTTTTTGCCATCCGCGTTTGTGAGTTGTTCTCACTAAACTGTATTAACCAGACTATAAAAGTTCATGGTTACACAGAGTTTGTGTGTTGGTCCGTTATACTTCCGGATGGCAATGTTGTGAACTCCTTGGCCAAGCGCATTCTATCTATAGCCTGACACTGAAATCCAAAAAGACTGGCATTTTGACGTCATTATTTGGTTTTGCACCGTCTAGTGAGTTGTCGTTAGTAGAGCTCATGGAAACAAGTTATTTCGTTGGTTGAACTATTGAATACAACTCACGATTTGTTTTCTTTTGTGGCAAAAGACTGGCATTTTAACGTCATTTTTTGGTCAGTGTCAGGCCATAACTTTACGATGGCCACGGTCAGGCGATAACATAACGATGGCGACGGTTCCATCCCAAACCCATCAAGCCACTCACCCTGGACTCAATCGATACCAGCTCGTCAATAATCTATACGATCAATAGGATTTCAAAACTGGAGACTATTGAAAACATTGGCCAGGAGTCAAATGCGCCCGATTGTGCCAACCCGGTGATACGCCCATTTCATTTGTGACCCAAAGTGCCAAAACGGTGTGATGCTGGGATGACCCAGGTGACTAAAAATCAAATTTGTAAGTGAGAACAAAATACAAGCAGAAAAAAAGACATTCTAGTTTTTGTCACTTTAAGGTACTATTGATGCTATGCGCTCAGGCAAACTACTCATAACATCCGCCAGCCGGACAAAACAATGACATACCAACACACAAAACTGTGTGTAACCTTGAACGTTTAGAGTCTGAATGATAAAGAGAATAAACCCGGAACGTCCAGTTTTCTCTACCGTGTCCAATCCGACATATTACCGGATTGATGCGCTGAGTCGCAAAAAGTAGTTGTTATAGATGCTGTCCGCTTGGCTAAGAAAATCACAACATTGCCATCTGGAAATATAACAAAACTATGTGTAATCTTTAACGTTTATATTCTGGTTAATACAGTTTAGTGCGAATTTTAAAAATAGATGGCAAAAAAAAACCAACAATAACAAAGACCTGAGTGGCGTCGAATTCGTTCTATCTATATACATAGTATGAAATTGACGTCACGCAGGTCTTTGTTATTGTTTTTTGCATCCATGTTTATAAGTAATTCTCACTTAACTGTATTAACCAGACTATAAACGTTCAAGGTTACACACAGACAGTTTTGTGTGTTGGCCCGTTATACTTCCGGATGGTAATGTCATGAGCTTCTTAGCCAAGCGCACACTATCTATAGAATTGTGGTTTAAAAAGCATCACAGTCTTCCCAGAGTGACTAAGGTCTCTCCAAGGATAAACAAATGTCATTTCAAGAATATATCAGCGAGGATTAGTTGAAATGAAAATTGTCATGAATTGAGTAGGAGATGAACTCCAAACTGTCAAAGATCGCACTTAATTTCCTCTTACATTCTTCTTGTATTTCACGGCTTCAGAAATAGAGTCATGATGGTTCTGTTCTGAGGAATAGGGAGAGGGGGATGGGGTGGAGACAGGAGGGAGAAAGAGTGAGAGACAGGAGGAGAAGAGAAAGACAGTGAGATAGATAAATAGATATAGAGGAGGGAGGAAGAGAGAGAGAGAGAGAGAGAGAGAGAGAGAGAAAGAAGGAAAGACCAAGCGAAGAAGAGAAAGGCATAGGGACAGCAGAGAGAGAGAGAGAGAGAGAGAGAGAGAGAGATAGAGAGAGAGAGATGGGGTAAGGGAGAAAGAGTGAGATACAGGGTGAGGATGAGAGATAACAAAGAGAGTGAGAGAGAGAGAGAGAGAGAGAGCTAGAGAGAGCGAGAGAGAGAGAGATATTGTGGGGCGACAGAGAGGGAGAGACAGTGAGAGGAAGAGAGATAGACACATACACACAGAGAGAGAGAAAGAGAGACAGAGAGAGAGAGAGAGAGAGAGAGAGAGCTCATGGATATTATCTAAGACAGTTGTAAGTTGAGAAATCGGTTAGGATGAGCCCAAAAAAATTGCATTTTATTTTCTCCAAACCTATTCATATTATATATAGATATATACGGCTTCAGGGATATTTCAACATTCTAACGGTTTCTTGGCAGGAAGCGGAAGTTCCAGTCTAGAAATGAACGCCATTTCTAATCAAATCATCGTCCTTGTCATGAAATGGATATTCGATGCAAATCTACAAGTGCAAGAAACAAATGCATAGTTTTATTTTACTTGTTTTGTTGGTTTTTTTTCTTTGGCAATCGTATTCGCTTCAAGTAAGTGTCAAATTTGTCATTTGTTGTCAATGAAGATTATCCATCCATCCATCCATCCATCCATCCATCCATCCATCCATCCATCCATCCATCCATCCTCGCTCTTTTACGTCGCTAAATTCTAGGATTTTGCTTATAGGGAATGAGATTAGCGGAAGAGTAGCGTCCCTTGATTGGACGTCACCCATAGTCTGTGACGTCACCGACGGAAAAGTTATTAGAGAGAGAACGTCATGTTGGTTGTGAGCATGCGTCTCTCGTCCTCGCGAATAAAGTATATATTATTATTATTATTATTATTATTATTATTATTATTATTATTATTATTATTATTATTATTATTATTGTTATTATTATCATTATTATTATTATTATTATTATTATTATTATTATTATTATTATTATTATTATTATTATTATTATCTCAAAACATTGCCCAAACATCAACCTCCCCTTAACATCAACGATAGACCTCAACAACACCAGAGACATGGCATCAAACAAACAGGAATGGCGATTCGTCTTAACATAAAAAAAAAACAGGAAGGCCGCCGAGGTTGCAAACTCCATCGACAGTTCCAGCGAAAGGCCAACAGCTTTAACCCTCTCGTTACCAAACATGGGAAAATCGTCACATTCATTACGATACAACCAACAATATATTTTCTTATTCCGATTTCAATTTATTATTGTTATAGATATAAAAATTCGGCACTGTGATACAGACCTGATTTTCTGGAGAAAATATAGAATATAGGTCCCACTCGTTACTGTTCTGTTTGAAATATCTATTTTTGTTTTGGGTGAGTGTGAAGTTTAGGGTCAATTTCTAAAAATAGCTGGTAAGGAGAGAGTAAAGTCAAGTAAGTCAATCACCCAACTAAAGTTAGAAACGTCGAAAACCCTTGTCAAATGTTGGTCACACGACGTAATACGCTTCAACAGTCATGACGTCACTTCCCTCGTAATGACGCATGGTAATTTAGTAACTGGCTCTAAACTATCAGAACAATGGCAGACGCCCTGATGAAATATTTCTCCGACGAGCATAAAAGCGTATCCAGAGGGGAAAAAAGAACCATAAATTTGATCATGTTTTGACTTTTACACATTCTGATCACAAGACATGTGAAAAAGTTCTAACCAGCATAAAGAATAAAAGGTACCAATTTTCTTTGTTTAGAACCACGATGGCCGCCGTTGCTGGGCGACTTGGCATCAGACTATTGAATCCAATTACAAATAAACAAATGAGCGAGAGGATGTTTAACGATTTGACATGACCTGACCTAGATACGCATCGTCAGCCATTAAAACCATTTTGGCCATTCTCAAAGTTTCCTGTCCCTGTATTTCAGTCTCTGTTACACATAGTTTAGTGTTTCAGTACGATTGATCTGGCGGCCAGAACTGGCGAGTATTTTACTTAAACGGATAATAAAGTAGTCCTTCAGAGCGATTAGGCCAATGGAGCCGGATTTTATCCCCGTTTCTATAGCGTGAAATGGACAATTTCAATTGCTTGTACCCTTTTGGATAGGACGCTAATCTATCGCAAAGTACTATCCGTCAGATTTAACAGACCCAGCTACCCATTCACTGCTGGGTGGACAGGGAGGTCAGAAAAAAAATCTCGAGTACACCTGGGATCGATCTTGGTTCCTGTGCGTGTGAAGCGAGTGCTCTACCAACTGATCTATCGGACACCAAATCAATATAATAGCCAATTGCTAAAGCCATTTATGATATTTTTTAAAAGATGTAAAAAGTAAGTGAAAACAAGACAACAAGGCAGATGGTTTCCAAAATGAGACAAGAGACAATTTTGTTTTTGTTTGCCCCTGAATAACGTCTGGACCGGCCGGGGTCAATTTGATGTCTCGACATTTCTTGATAAACAAATCGGTAATGTGTGTTTGGTTGTCGGACTTCTGATAAAATGTAAATTTGAATCCTTTGGACACACGGACACACGGACACACGGACACACGGACACACGGACACACGGACACACACAATATACAGAGAGAGATAGAGAGAGAGAAGGAGAGAGAGAAACCGATTACACACACAAAGAGAGAGAGAGAGAGAGAGAGAGAGAGAGAAAGAGAGAGAGAGAGATAGCGAAAGACACAAATACATAAACAGTCACACACAGACACAGAGCGAGAGCTAGAGAGAGAGAAAGAGAGAGAGAGACAGAGAGAGAGAGAGAGAGAGAGATAGCGAAAGACACAAATACATAAACAGTCACACACAGACACAGAGCGAGAGCTAGAGAGAGAGAGAGAGAGAGAGAGAGAGAGAGAGAGAGAGAGAGAGAGATAGCGAAAGACACAAATACATAAACAGTCACACACAGACACAGAGCGAGAGCTAGAGAGAGAGAGAGAGAGAGAGAGAGAGAGAGAGAGAGAGAGCTAGAGAGAGAGAGAGAGAGAGAGAGAGAGAAAGAAAGAGAAACACACATACATAAACACAGTCACAGACAGACACAGAGCGAGCGATAGAGAGAGAGAGAGAGAGATAGATAGAGAGAGAGAGAGAGAGAGAGAGAAAGAAAGAGAAAGACACACATACATAAACACAGTCACAGACAGACACAGAGCGAGCGATAGAGAGAGAGAGAGAGAGAGAGATAGATAGAGAGAGAGAGAGAAAGAAAGAGAAAGACACACATACATAAACACAGTCACACACAGACACAGAGCGAGAGATAGAGGTAGAAAAAAAACCCACTAAAATACACAAAGAGAGAGACACACAGTGAGAGGGACAGAGAGAAAGATAGAAACACACAGCAGTTGAACAAGGAACCTACAGGTCAAAGACAGACTTTCATACCACTAGGCCACGAAGGGATTCTAGTTGTTTATCAAGAAAGTTATTTTTCCCATCTGGACTGAAGAAAGAAAAGCGAGGGGTTGGAGAAAAACACTGGACATCATTAAATTTGATCCCATCTGACTCTTCGTGATATGACCACATAGACGCACATGTAAATAACATAGCTGTGATTAAAAATATTCATCATGACGGTTTTCGTGGCTATATTTACTTGAGCCAACTCTCAAACCCGGGACTTCGGCGAAGTCCCGGGTTTGAGAGTTTGTGCCAAGATGACGGTCATTTGAATCGATCGATATTCGAAGGACGAGTTTTCTGGCCAAATTTTTTAATATCTGTTTTTCCAGACTACGACAGCGTACTTCGTTGATACAATTTTTGTTAGCATTCTAGTTTTGATTCGATACGATATTGCAGGTCAAAGCGAATATATGTGTATATCGATATTCCAAAAAACGATATTTACCCAACGCATCATCCCAGAGACGGACGGGTTCTATAAATAGTACTATAAATAGTAATCTGTCGAAGAAACCGTACAAATGTTGTCTTATCTTTCTCCCTGTCGTTTGTCTTTGTTTGATATTGTTTTTGTGAGTTCTTATCTTGATTTCCGGTGGCGGAAGATTCCCCTTCCAGCTGGAGTCCGATTTCAACGAGTACGATACCATGTTGTTGGTGGTGATTATTTGGGAAATATAAAGAGAAAAAATATAGAATAAATGAATATTTAAATACAGCGCATTTCAAAGGATGTACCATATTCAATGCGCCTCTCGATGATTCATTAATTTCCCCTGCAGCAGTTAATTTGGAACCATATAAATTCCATGTCATACCGTTCAACTCTCCTGTTAGGAATCAGTTCTTTTTTGTACTAAAACTTATATGATAAAAAATAATATAGAAATTAGATAACATGTGACCCATCAGCCTGAAACGGTATAATGCCAGGTTGGATTAGATGCGAAAAGGTGAATTTATAAACAGAAATGTGGCCGGCAACCTGAAAACGGTGATATGTAAAGTTGATCTATCTGCTAGAACTTGGAATGCATAATCAAGACAGTGACCGACATCATTAAAACGGTATTATGAAGGGGTGATTTAGATGTTATAATTAGAATTCACAGTTGCAAAAAGTAGGCTTGGGATAGGTTTGTTTATGTTTTAATGGGGGGGGGGGGTATGATGAGTAGATATAGGTACAATCTTACGCTAACAAAATTTAACAGTTGATATTTTTCATTATTCTATTTTTAATACTAACTACTAGTAGTAGTAGTAGTAGTAGTAGTAGTAGTAGTAGTAGTAGTAGTAGTAGTAGTAGTAGTAGTAGTAGTAGTAGTAGTTGTCGTTGTTGTTGTAGTGATAGTAGTAGTGGTAGTAGTAGTAGAAGTAGTAGTAGTAGTAGAAGTAGTAGTAGTAGTAGTAGTAGTAGTAGTAGTAGTAGTAGTAGTAGTAGTAGTAGTAGTTTCGTTGTCGTTGTTGTTGTAGTGATAGTAGTAGTAGAGGTAGTAGTAGTAGTAGTAGTAGTAGTAGTAGTAGTAGTAGTAGTTGTTGTAGTTGTTGTTGTTGTTGTTGTTGTTGTTGTTGTTGTTGTAGAGCCCTAGAACACTTTACGGATTCTGCGTGCTATATAAATTCATTATCACAGTTCATTACATCTTGTTTATAAGGGCCATGGTAATCAGGCTACAATTTGCTCACCATTCGATGCGTTGTGTTGGCTTCACGTACAAACCGTAAGGTTACAACCTATAATAGTCTTATATAGCTGTTGAGGGCAGTAATTAATTCCTATGCAACAACCTTAGCCATGCCTTTGTACCAGCTGCTACCCATAGATAGAATGAAAATGACGTCACTCAGCTCTTTTTCATTGTTTTTAGCCAGCCATTGTTGTGAGTATAGATAGTTCGAAGATGACGTAACTCAGGTCTTTGTTACTGTTTTTTGCCATCCGTGTTTATGAGTAATGCTCACTGAACCGTATTAACCTGACTATAAACGTTCATGGATACACATAGTTTTGTGTGTTGGTCTGTTATACTTCCGGATGGCAATGTTATGAGCGTCTTAGCCAAGTGCATACTATCTATATCTCATTAAATTACATCAATCAGACTATAAACGTTTAATGTTACACATTAATTTAGTGTGTTGGACAGTCTCGCCAGTGACCCAACTGGACAGTCTCGCCAGTGACCCAAATGGACAGTCTCGCCAGTGACCCAACTGGACAGTCTCGCCAGTGACCCAAATGGACAGTCTCGCCAGTGACCCAACTGGACAGTCTCGCCAGTGACCCAAATGGACAGTCTCGCCAGTGACCCAACTGGACAGTCTCGCCAGTGGTTCCAGACCCTTTAGAGATGGCTCGCTGAGATTTGTCTCGGTCACTTTAGTAAGGCCATGATCACAAAGGACTAAGTGATTCGGTCTGATTTGAAATGGGTCCCAGTGTTGTAAAGACATTTTTTATTATCTATGCGTTTCCTTGATTTAAATCTCTCCTTACCAACTATAGATAGTTCGAAGATGACGTCACTCATGTCTTTGTTATTGATTTTGCCATCCGCGTTTATGAGTACTTCTCACTAAACTGTATTAACCAGACTATAAACCTTCAAGGTTACACACAGTTTTGTGTGTTGGCCAGTTTTACTTCCGGATGGCAATGTTGTGAACTTCTTAGCCAAGTGCATACTATCCATAGGAAAATCGTCACATTCGTTTCGATACAACCAACATTTTCCTTATTCAAATTTCTTTTGAATTGTACATCATAAAGAAAATTGTAGAGTATGTTTTGCTAAATAAATTATAGATATCTATATCGCAAGAACTTTACTGCTTTTGTTGTTTGAATGATAAAAAAATATATTTTTGTGTTATCTAGTTGGGTGTGAAGTTTTGGGGAAAATCCTGAAAATGGCTGTCAGGATAGAGTAAAAACAACTTATGTCTTTGTTGAACACTCTTAGGAGAATGTATTCGGTTTTATTCCTTGCAGATGTGCAAAGCCCACCAGATACATCGTGACCTGAACACCCTTGTTGGTCATAGAAGTCTCTCTTTGTGTTTAGAAGTATAGATAGTTCGAAGATGACGTCACTCAGGTCTTTGTTATTGTTTTTTGCCATCCGCGTTTATGAGTAATGCTCACTGAACTGTATTAATCTAACTATAAACGTTCATGGAGACACATAGTTTTGTGTGTTGGTCCGTTATACTTCCGGATGGCAATGTTATGAGCTTCTTAGCCAAGCGCATACTATCTGTACGAAAAGCTGTATGTACAAACAAATATGTGACCCTTCGCCTCAAAACGGTATTAAGTCGGTATGGCTAAGATATTGGAAATTGAATTTATAGCCAGAAATATCAGACTTGTGTTGAGTTTGTATGTTTTATTGGGGAGAATGGACACCATATTTTAGGGTGCTAATGCCAACAATTTATATTTTTGACCAATTTAACATTCAATTCGGATTTTAAGCATCCGCTTCGTTCCGACATAATACCGTTTTGAGACGATGGGTCACGTATAAAGGTACAACCATAAATCATATCCCTGGACAAACTGTCTGTCGTTATTGTATACTAATGCCCTAATGTCTCTTAAATTAAATCCGATTTCTTTTAAAATGGGCGCATTGTGAATGAATGAATGGATGGATGGATGAATTAATTAATGAATGAAGGAAGGAAAGCTAAATGAATGAATGAATGAATGCGCATGGTGCATGTACTCTTGTCAGAAAATAAAATGATATTCAATGGTTACAGAAATACATACACACACACACACACAGAGAAAGAGAGGGAGAGAGAGAGAGAGAGAGAGAGAGAGAGAGAGAGAAAGGGAGAGAGAGAGAGAGAGAGAGAGAGAATTTTTATGAATATGAAATAATTAGAGATTAACAAAGGAAGTGTATGTGCTTTGTTTTCCAGAAATGAATAAATGAATGAATGAATGAACGGGTAAATGAATTAATGAATTAGTGAATGAATGTATGGATAAATTAATTAATAGATTTATGAATGAATTTATGAATGAATTTATGAATTTATTTATGAATGAATGAATGAATGACAATAATAAAAGAATGTAATGATTCATCCCCAGGGGGAATTTCCCTTAAGAGCCTGTCTCGAAATAGGACCGGTGGTTACCCCAAGCGTCACTAGGTTCTCACTGTGGGCAATAAAATAAACATTATTACACACTTTATTTCTTTATTGGGGTGGGGGGAGGGGGATTCTGGATGTGTTCCCAATCCCCGA
>NC_088367.1:6220353-6222853 GCF_034508935.2 Berghia stephanieae | reverse complement strand
CAATTCTTTTTTTTTTTTTACATAATGGACAGAGAAGTCTCAGGTTTGACAAGATTTGTGTCATTTTAATCGATCGATATTTGAAGGAACGACGAGTTTTCTGGACTGTTTTTTTTTGTTTTGTTTTTTTCCGAATACGACAGTACTGTTTGGAGTTGATTGTTGACAATTTGATGAATTCTTGGCTACGAGGATTCTAGACGATTTTGACAACTTTTGGGTCTTCTTAATCGTTCCATATTTGAGGGACGAGTTTTCTGGCCAAAATTTTTAAAATTTCCGTGTTTTTTTGACGATTTTCACAAATATTTAAATTTAAATCGATCGGTCTTTGGAGATAAATTTTTCTGACCAAAATTTAAATAATATTTTGCCAGAGAATGCCATAGTACAATAAATACAGAGATATTTGTATTAAATGTTTTCAGGCCAAAATGAAAATAAAGTTTACCAGAGAATACCATAGTAAAGTAAATACTGATATTTGTATTTAATGTTTTCTGGCCAAAATGAAAATAAAAGATAATGCCATAGTAAATTAAATACAGATATTTGTATTAAATGTTTTCAGACCAAAATGGAAAAAAAGAGTTTAGCAGAGAATGCCATAGTACAATCAATACAGAGATATTTGTATATGATGTTTTCTGGCCAAAATGAAAATAAAAGAGAATGCCATAGTAAAGCAAATACATATATTTGTATTAAATATTTTCTGTCCAAAATGAAAATAAAAGAGAATGCCATAGTAAAGTAAAGACAGATATTTGTACTTAAATATTTTCTGGCCAAAATGGAAATAAAAGAGAATGCCATAGTAAAGTAAATACATATATTTGTACTAAATATTTTCTGTCCAAAATGAAATAAAAGAGAATGCCATAGTAAAGTAAGTACACAGAGATATAAACTCCTGCTCCGCGGACCCGAATGGCCGCTTAAAGGCTTAATAAAATAGCCGGCAAATGGCCGGCCGTTAAAAGTGAGTATTGAATTGCCCTAGACAGAGTGGCTGCCCTTCCCGCCATTAGTCACGTCTAGTGTCTGCTCTATCGACCAACGAATCAATATGAAAATAGGAATGAACAGAAACAATACGAAACGAAACGAAACAAAAAAAAAACTCCACAAAAACAATGAAAGAATAGAAGAAAAGAAAAGAAAAAAAAAGAGCAAATAGATTTAAATAACTGCCGCGGGCTTGAGTCTACTTCTGTCATTTTTTGATCATGAATTATAAATCACGTGATATTTACTGATTTTCTATGATATAATATGTGGACCACCGTCTCAAATCGGCAATATGTCGAGATGGATTGGACCGTGGCTTCGTAAAGTTATGGCCAGACACTGACCCAAAAAATGACGTCAAAATGCCAGTCTTTTGACACAAATCGTGAGTTGTATTCAATAGTTCAACCAATGAAATGACTGTTTTCCATGAGCTCTACTAACGACAACTCACTAGGCGGTGCAAAAAAAAAACAACAAATAATGACGTTAAACTGCCAGTCATTTTGGATTTCAGTGTCAGGCTATAACATAACGATGGCTACGGTTGGACCCCGAAATGTAAATTTAGAGATAAAATTATTATAAGAAATTACAAACTTCCAAGCTATTTAGGTCTACAAGAAGGGAGAAAATGGCCACAAGATTTGTAATCGTGGCTGTACATTCTATTTCAGTCACGTGATTCATTCTGACATAATTCCTCTTTGAGTCGATGGGCCCACAATCTCACAGAGGAATACGCTTCAACAGTCGTAACGTCACTTCCCTCGTAATGACGCATGGTAACTTTGTAACACTGGCTCTAAACTATCGGAACAATGGCGGACGCCGTATGAAATATTTCTCTGACGAGCATTAACGCGTATCCAGAGGAAAAAGAACATTATAAATCTGATCATGTTTTGACTTTTACACATTCTGATCACAAGACATATGAAAAGTTCTAGTCAGCATCAAGAATAAAAAATAAGTTAGAAGATTGTTTAGAACCACGATGGCCGCCGTTTCTGGGCGACGTGACATCAGACTCTTGAATCCAATTCTCTATGTCAGAATGCGTCAGGCCCATCGCCTCAAAGGGGATTTATGTCAGAATGAATCACGTGACTGAAATAGAATGTACAGCCGGCCACGATCACAAATCTTGTGGTCATTTTGTCCTCATCATGGATGAGAATAAATAAAATGTTTGACCAGTAAACTGCCGCACCCTAGAAAAACGGGTATTTAAAAATTTGGCCAGAAAACTCGTCCTTCAAATATCGATCGATTTAAATGACCCTAATCTTGGCCAAAAAAAAAACCTAAAAAAATCTCAAACCTGGGACTTAAAAGAAGACTTCGCGAAGTCCCAGGTTTGAGAGATTTTGTCAAGAGCAGAGTCATTTAAATCGATCGATATTTGAAGGACGAGGTTTCTGGCCAAATTTTAAAATATTATGTGTCCTAACATATCAATTCTAAATACACTTTTTTCTGGGCCCTA
>NC_088367.1:6207853-6212853 GCF_034508935.2 Berghia stephanieae | reverse complement strand
CCGTTATAGATAGTATGCGCTTGGCTTAGAAGCTCATAACATTGCCATCCGGAAGTATAACGGATCAACACACAAAACTGTGTGTATCCATGAACGTTTATAGTCAGGTTAATACAGTTCAGTGAGCATTACTCATAAAACGCGGATGGCAAAAAACAATAACAAAGACCTGAGTGACGTCATCTTCGAACAATCTATACTTCCAAATGTCAATGTTGTTAGTTTTTAGCCAAGCGCATACTATCTATCTATCCATTTATCTATCCATCTACCTATCTATCCATCTATCTATTTATCCATCTATCAATTTATCTATCCATCTATCCATTTATCTATCCATCTATCTATCTGTCCTTCTATCTATCTATCTACCTATCTATCTACCTATCAATCTACCTATCTATTTACCTATCAACCTATCCATCTGTCTATCAATCTATCTATCCATCCACCCATCTATCCAACTTTCTATCTACCCATCCACCCATTGATCTATCTATCTATCCATCGACATATCTACCCATCTGTCTATATATCTATCCATCCATCTATCTATCTATCTATCCATCGACACATCTACCCATCTATCTATCTATCCATCGACACATCTACCCATCTATCTACCTATCCATCGACACATCTACCCATCTATCTATCTATCCATCGACACATCTACCCATCTATCTATCTATCCATCATTTCCATGATATCATTTGACCTTTTCACAAGTCACGGCTCGTCAGCCCCCCCCCCCCCCCCCCCCCCCCCCCCCCCCCCCCCCCCCCCCCCCCCCGACTAATTCTGACGTTTTCTAAGCCGCTTACCTATTGACCTCTCTCAAAGACAAGCGTGAACTCTACCAAGTTCGCACAAAAGACTTTTCTTACATTTTCGTCATATTATAGCTTTAACTTCAATTATCCAAAATCTCAAAAGCTTAGACTTGCTCTGAGAGCCTCATGGTTAAAGAATTATAGAAAAAATTCGGCTTTTTTGAAGCGCAATATTCACTAAATCATCTCGATGCGCTTTACTAAGGGGTCCTTAGCCAACAGCAACACTTAACATATAGGAGACATGACGCCTGTTAGGCGATATTACAATTTTTTGTTTAGTGTCGCTGTTGGCTTGGGACCTCTTGTAAAGCTTTTTGAGCAGTTTTAGTTGATAATGCCCTATATAAAATGCACAATACATTTAAAGGAACTTTTTCCTGGAAATTTTACCTTTTTTTTTCAACATGAGGAAAAACCGTGATTTGTCGTCACATGGAACGATGACAAACTGTGCATTGGTGGAAAACTTGCTGTCACGTGATGTCAGCCATGTTGGTTTTTAATCAATCGATTTGGTGTCAAAGGATGTAAGGATGTCAGCGTGATACTCCGCCCTAGCGTGGCTCAGCGGTACGGTCTTTGCCTCGTACCCGAAAGGTACCGAGCTCGATCACCGGCTGCTGCCATCGGATGGCGTTCTTTTGGGTTTCTTTGTATTTTTTTTTTTTTTTGGCGGGGGGAGGGGGGTGTTTTTTTTTTTTGTTGTATTGTTGTTGATTTGTTGTTGTCACTTTGGGGGGGGGGGGGGGTTGTATGTTATTGTATTTTGTGGGGGGGGGGGGGGGGGGCGGGTTGTATGTTTTTGAATTTTTGGGGGGGGGGGTTGTATGTTTTTGTATTTTGTGGGGGGGGGGGGGGAGGTTGTATGTTTTTGTATTTTGGGGGGGGGGGGGGGGGGGGGGGGGGCGAGGTTGTATGTTTTTTGTATTTTGTGGGGGGGGGGGGGTTGTATGTTTTTGTATTTTGTGTGTGTGGGGGGGGGGGTTGTGAGGATGTTTGTTTTTCTGTTTGTTTGTTTGTTGTGGTTTTTTGTTTTTGCTTTTGTTTTCTGTTTTTGTTTTTGTTATTTTGCTTTTGGTTTTATTTCTTTGCTATCCCGCAGAAGGATATAATAGTTAGTTTTGATGTATTTGTGTACAGAAGACTTCCAAAAACGGCCATTTGACACAGCATCAAATCTCATTATGTCAAGAGCCTACTCGAACCTCTTGAAGTATTTATACATCAACACACTAGAACTCACGCTGATTATTATGAAGTGAATGCGTCTGTCATAGATTATGCCCCTTGATGGTGTCCAACACAGTGAGTACTATTATGAGGACAACATACGTGTAAACACTATAGATAGAATGCGCTTGGCCAAGGAGTTCACAACATTGCCATCCGGAAGTATAACGGACCAACACACAAACTCTGTGTAACCATGAACTTTTATAGTCTGGTTAATACAGTTTAGTGAGAACAACTCACAAACGCGGATGGCAAAAACAATAACAAAGCCCTGAGTGACGTCATCTGCATACTATCTATTGGGGAAGAGGGGGCATGGGGGGGGGGGGGGGGGGGGGAGGGCGATGGTTTCTTCGAGTGAACAAAACATTCAAACCTCATAATTAACCAGTAGATTTTTGACTAATCAAAACATGGAATTTGTGACACACCCTCACACCTGCTCGGGCAAACATCGTTGGTTGTTATAAACAATAGATAGAATGGAGTTGACGTCACTCGGGTCTTTGTTATTATTTTTTGCCACCCACGTTTATGAGTAGTTCTCACTAAACTGTATGAACCAGACGATAAGCATTCAAGGTTACACATAGTTTTGTGTGTTGGTTTGTTATACTTCCGGATGGCAATGTTACGAACTTTTTGTCCAAGCGCAAACTATCTATAGATAGTATGCAGATGACGTCACTCAGGCCTTTGTTATTGTTTTTGCCATCCGCGTTTGTGAGTTGTTCTCACTAAACTGTATTAACCAGACTATAAAAGTTCATGGTTACACAGAGTTTGTGTGTTGGTCCGTTATATTTCCGGATGGCAATGTTGTGAACTCCTTGGCCAAGCGCATTCTATCTATATTATTGATCAAGCTGTAGAACAGTGGGTATTTTACTTAAACATTGATAGTAAAACCTGTATAGTTTGCTGTGTCTACCATTCATTGTCATTGTTTACATTATGACGATTGTCCGAGAGGCGTGGTTATCTACTTGTCTACTCATGACAACAACAAACCACAACACTGAGATATCAGCCCCAGGTGGGGAGGTCTTGTTATTCTTTGTCCATCAATCAAGGGAGTAAATTTTGCAGATAATGCATTCACTCAATATAGATAGAACGAAATTGACGTCACTCAGCTCTTTGTTATTGTTTTCAGCCAGCCAAATTTTATGAGTTGTTCTCACTAAATTCTATCATTCAGACTACAAACGTTTGAGGTTACACATGTCTTTGTGTGTTGGTACGTTATATCCGGCCAGTGGATGTTGTGAGTATTTTAGCTAAACGCACAGCATACATTGGGTTATTGATTGAATGCGCTTGTGACCAAATTCAGTCTACAAAATACTACAGAAATGGCACTGGTATCTCAGAGTTGTGGCTCAGTGTGGTGTTTGCTTCGTACCCAAAAGGTACCGAGTTCGATCACCCGCCGTTGCCGTGGGTGGCCTCGAGCAAGTCACCTCGACCTAGCTCAATTTGAGGCGCTGCACTGCGGCTGATGCCTTGGTTATTCCAGTCTTCCCTTGGAATAGACGCGAGAGACAAAATTCCCCTATGGGATGAATAAGGGGAATTTTATTCTATTTTATTTCTTTATTTATTTTTTTATTTATTTATTTATGATAGAATGCGCTTGGCCAAGGAGTTCACAACATTGCCATCCGGAAGTATAACGGACCAACACACAAAACTATGTGTAACCACGAACTTTTATAGTCTGGTTAATACAGTTTAGTGAGAACAACTCACAAACGCGGATGGCAAAAAACAATAACAAAAGCCTGAGTGACGTCATCTTCGTTCTATCTATATATATTTATTCTGTTCACGAGGTGTGTGATTTCTGAGTTTGTTCATTTGCGTTCACAATCAAACTTTTCAAAACAATATTTCCATACAAGCTGTCATTTGTATAGAATTCACGCTGATGAACCGTCGCCATCGTTAACTAATGGCCTGAAACTGACAAAAAAATGACGTCGAAAGACAAGTCTTTGGCCACAAAAGAAAACAAATCGTGAGTTGTATTCAAATGTTCAAGCAATGAAATAACTTGTTTCCTTGGGCTCTACTAACGACAACTCACTGGACGCTACACGAACCTAAAGATGTCAAACTATAAGACCAAGAGGGTTCGAGCGGAGCCATCGTCAAGTTATAGCGTGACACTGAAACCCCAAAAGACTGGCATTTTGACGTCATTATTTGGTTTCTGCACCGCCCAGTGAGTTGTCGTTAGTAGTGCTCATGGAAACAAGTGATTCCATTGGTTGAACTATTGAATACAACTCACGATTTGTTTTCTTTTGTGGCCAAAGACTGGCATTTTGACGTCATTTTTTGGTCAGTGTCAGGCTATAAGTTAACGATGGCTATCATTCCAGTGTCAGGAAAAAAGTGAACGATTGCTACAGATGGACATTACTAAAAATCGGCGACAAACCCATTCCCCCTAATATACATTTTTTACCCATCATTAAAACTCACAACATTTATTAATGAGCAGCTCCATCAAATATCGGGAGGTTCAAATTTAATCAAAGAAGACAAATAATGTAGACGTTTCAGGTTACCCCTTAATCGACAAAACACGTCACGCGTGTTTTTGTTGATAAAGGGGTAACCCGAAACGTCCACAATTTCTGTCTTCTTCTGATTTAATTGAATTAAAACTTCTATTCTATTTCCTATTGTTTGTTTTTTTTATCAAACTCACACAGGCAGGCAGGTTCTCACTGAATCCAAAATTACCTCATTCAATCGTTGATATCAACTCACTGTACAAATTTATACCGTATTCCAAGCTACGAATGTTAACAAAACAAGCACTTATTTAGAAGAACAGGGAGAATGAGAGAGAATGAGCGATAGAAAGCGAGAGAAAAAAACGAATCAGCCACAGCTTAATGCTTTAACCACCAACCACCA
>NC_088367.1:6185353-6195353 GCF_034508935.2 Berghia stephanieae | reverse complement strand
AATATCTCGGTGTCAGGGAGCCAAACCCGAGATAATAATAATAATAATAATAATAATAATAATAATAATAATAATAATAATGATGATGATGATGATGATGATGATGATGATGATGATGATGATGATGATGATGATGATGATGATGATGATGATGATGATGATGATGATAATAATAATAATGATAATAATAATAATAATAATAATAATAATAATAATAATAATAATAATAATAATAATAATAATAATAATAATAATAATAATAATAATAATAATGAAGCATTTATAAAGCTCACACTTCCACTTTAAGGTGATAATGGCGCTATGAAATGAAAAAAAGGTTACCATCAATAGCTCCAACTGATACGACATCCACAGGAGTTCCTGGCAGGTAAAATCATTCGTGTAATAATTAACATCGATATTCACCTTCGTCTAATGAGTCGTTTTTTCTTTTATAATCTTAAATTTGGCTGGTTCTCCATTAACAGAACAAGAATATATAATTATATATATATATAATAGTGGCCGAGTGGTTAAGGCATTGCACTGTGACCCGGAAGGACTCGGGTTCGAGCCCCGCTTCAGGCACTTTCTTTTTTTTTTCCTTTAGCAAGATTATTAACCCCCAATTTGCTCACTTGGACAACATGGGTAATTCCTGTTGATATCAGACATCTTGTTTGATGAGTTATCTATATTCCTTCGTGGAATGCCTAGGCGACGATATCTTATGATGTCGTGGCGAAAAGTCATAATTTATTTATATATATATATATAGCCTTGTGGTCTAGTGGTATAAGACTCAGCGTGTGGTGTGAACGTACCAGTTTCGACCACCGCAAAGTTGAGTCTTTGGCAGAAGAGTCCATCATACTTTAGACACTCCCAATGGAGCACCTCCTTGTCGTGGAAGGGGTGCTTAACCCTCTCCTTACCAACCTTTTTCAGGATTTTCCCCAAAACTTCACACCCAACTTAAACAAAAATAGATTTATTTTACTCAAACACAAAATCTGTTAGTTAATGCTATACATATTATTATTTTTTTTGCTAAACCAGTTCCTCAATCCAGTGTTAATATACTTTAACTATAGCAACCATTTTTATTCAAATATTATGATGTACAAAAGAAATTAAAATGAGAAAAAAGTTGGCTGCATCGTAACAAATGTGATGATTTTCCTATGGGTGGTAAGGAGAGGGTTAAGCGTATATTATGGGGGCAAAGGTCCGCCGGTGTAGCACGCCAGAATGACTCTACCAAAAAAAGACTCTAGAGTTGAATTGGCGTACGCGAGACAGACTCTAGAGTTATCCTCGCGTACGCCAATTTAACTCTAGAGTCTTTTCTTGGTAGAGTCATTATCGCGTGGTACACCGAAACTACCGTGTCAGCACGAGATTTTTTTAATTTTCTTTTTTTTTTTTTGGAAATACTGTGAATTCATATCTTACTTTGTGAAGCTGTGGTTTTGTACTTTAATTTTAATTTTTTTAAAAATATTTTGTCGGTGATAAGGGAAAGTCAAATTTTGGGATGGTTTCAAAAAAAGACTCTAGAGTTAAATTGGCGTACGCGAGACAGACTCTAGAGTTAGCTCGCGGCCGCGAGACTGATTCTAGAGTGTGCCTCGCGTTCGCCAATTTGACTCTAGTCTTTTTTTGGTAGAGTCATTCTTGCGTGGTACACCGATCGACCGTCCTGGGAGAGGAGCCATACCTTCCTTGGTGGCCCCTACCTCCTGCCAAGGTATGACCTAATTGACGATCCAAATCAGTGGCCGAATGGGAGACATCACGATACTGTCGTACTCTGGGAAAACCCATGTTTGAAAACATGGCCAGAAAACTCGTCCTTCAAATACCGATCGATTTAGATGACCTTCATCTTGGCAAAATCCCTCAAACCTGGGACTTTGCGAATAAACTGGACGACAATTGGTTTCAAGAATATCTCTGATGTATAGGTCTCAGATAAGCCTGTGATTGATACCTGTTAATTATGTTTTTCTACCACCAATAGGATTCAATAGTCTGATGTCACGTCCGCCCAGCAACCAGCAGCTTGGTACTAAAAAAAAAGAAAATCGGTACTTTTTATTCTTCATCCTGGCTAGAACTTTTTCACATGTCATGTAATCCGAATGTATAAAAGTCAAATCATGATCAGATTTATAATGTTTTTCTCTTCTGGAATCACCTTTACGCTCGTCGGAGAAGTATTTCATAAGGGCGTCCGCCATTGTTCCGATAGTTTAGAACCAGTTACTAAGTTACTATGCGTCATTACGAGGGAAGTGACGTGACGACTGTTGAAACCTATTATCCCTCCCAACACCATTATAGTTTCCTATTCCCCATGTGTCCCTTCAATGATGGTTTCGTCCTTGACATTGGCGTCCATAGCACGAAATCCAAATCCGGTTGTCTCTAGCGATTTGTCTGTAAACAAAATGCCAGTTTTTGTGGTCACGTGTTCATTCATCTCAGTTGAACAATCATTTTGTGCAAAGGTGTCAATTTTTGGTTGAATAACGGAAATACGGGTTGTGTGTGTGTGATATTGGAGACCACGCTCACTGAGCGTGACCGTTTGTTGTGGCAACTGTTGCCTAGCAACGCTCAGGGAAATTAATATTTGAAATTTATATTTTGGGTGCGCATAAAAATTTACAAAATTAATGTAACTTTGGTAACGACAAGGTTGGCGGTCCGTATCTGTTCCTCATTTGTGTCAAAAAAAGGCATGCGATTCATATATCAATAGAAGAAAAATGTGTCTACTTCTTATGTGAGATAATATCAATTACAAACTGCCTAGTTTCTTTTGAAAATGACTATATATATATATATATATATATATATATATATATATATATATATATATATATATATATATATATATATATATATCCTTTCTTTAAAAAATATAGCATTGGGGAGAACATTGTGCTTATTTGAGTCAATAAAAAAATTGATACGGCGCACAGCTCTACTGAAAGATTTGAAAATTAGAAATGTATTTTTTACAGATAGCTAAACAGATAACTTGATTTCCTTTTATAATTTAAAGTCAGTTTGAAAGTTTGTTGAGTTAAACAGATAATATCATAAAATATTTACCGACGACACTTGGCTCCCAAAATCAACTAATTTTGACACTGTAAAAAGTTGTCAATTTGCGTCATCTATTTATGACATCAAGTATTATTATTACTTCCGTTTGTGTTGTTGATTTAGCGGTGATCAGTTTTGTTCTAATTGCGTGTATGTTTGTGTGTGTGTATGTGTGTATGTTTGTGTGTGTTGTGTGTGGTGTATACATGTGTGTGTGTGTGTTGCCATTTTTCAGCAAATCGTGGCATTCATAGTGATATTATTCACTTGATCACATGAAGGTATTTCAGTCGCCATTTTGATTCTTTTTTTACTATTAGGGTTAGCTCGAGAGGTTAGTCATAAGTGTTATTAAAGGTGCTAGGGTGTTTGTTTTTCCATAAGTTAAGTAAAGGGGAGACATTCCGAAAGCTCCTCCATCCCCAGTATTCTTTAAATTTGTATTTTCACCGTTGATATTTTGTCAGGCATTTATTGATTCAGTTTGTCATTATATAGAAGTATTTTAAAATCTTTAGAACAAACCTTGATACATTTGTGAAAGTTTAAACTTTCCTAATTTGACCATTGTTTTGATTTTCGGCCGCCATTCTGATTTGTTAAGTATTGAAAGGTAGTGCAAAGACGTCCGAGAGTTGTTTTTTTACTATTAGGGTTAGCTCGAGAGGTTAGTCATAAGTGTTATTAAAGGTGCTAGGGTGTTTGTTTTTCCATAAGTTACGTAAAGGGGAGACATTCCGAAAGCTCCTCCATCCCCAGAATTCTTTAAATTTGTATTTTCACCGTTGATATTTTGTCAGGCATTTATTGATTCAGTTTGTCATTATATAGAAGTATTTTAAAAACTCTAGAACAAACCTTGATAGATTTGTGAAAGTTAAAAATTTCAGTATCGAATGAAAATAGTTCTTTCCCCGCGAAATTGCGGGCTTTTTACTAGTATATATATATATATATATATATATATATATATATATATATATATATATATATATATAGAGAGAGAGAGAGAGAGAGAGAGAGAGAGAGAGAGAGAGAGAGTGGTATAAGACTCAGCGTGTGGTGTGAACGTACCGGTTTCGACCACCGCGAAGTTGAGTCTTTGGTAGAAGAGCCCACAATACTTCAGACACTCCTAATGGACTATATATATATATATATATATATATATATATATATATATATATCTTATTGTATTATTATTATTATCATTCATCATCATCGTCATCATTGATATTATTATCATTATTATTTTGATTATATTGGTGCTGGAAAACCAACTTATAGCCAAAAATATCAAAAGTGGGATTTCCATAATTTCCATATGCTATTTATAGACAACTACAATTTCCTTCATTGCAAAACAAATCAAAGTTCGTATTTCATTTCATTTCAATATTAAATGCACGTTTTTGGAGGTCAGAACATTCCGACATCATACCGTTTAGAGACGCGAAGCGGGGGGGGGAATGAGGCGGGAGTCCCTATTGAGGGGGGGGGTCTCTATTGGGGGAGGGGGGTCTCTATTACGGGGGCGGGGGGGGGTGGAGGGGCGTCCCTATTCATAAAACCAATTAATGGTTTTTAGCGTTTGGTTAAAATTGCTCAAAAATATTTTCCCCAAGTCAATTAAATCTAAAAGAGCAATGGAACTCTATCCAGAAACGGCAAACCGACCCTTTTGTTTGAGAAGAATTGAGTAATCAGAAGCTCTGGCGTTGTGTCCTTGTGTAAGACACTCCACGGATAACTCCAATTTGTAATTGTGAAGGAGTATCAGGCTGTAGGCAAGAGTGATGGTACAGAGAGAACGAACAGCAATATACGTAACATGTAGAACGAGACATGAAGCCTGTTAGGCGATATTACATTTATTTTTTTCGACAACGAAAAAAACTGTTAACGGCCAGGTACGCATTTTACACCTGAGTACGGTGAGAGAGCGTGAGTGAAGAGCCTTTTCCAAGGACTCAGCTATGCGCCGAGCGAGGCTCAAAACCAGGACCTTCGGATCCGAAAGCGAGTGTCTAACAACACCACAAGCCGCGCATTATTCACGGTAAAACCGAGAAAATTTGCAATACAATGTATTTCCGTTTTACCGCCCGTTTTATGTTTTTAGAAAAGAGATAAACGATGTACTCCATGTCTTTCGTCAAAACCATCAGCAGACCTAGCCTGTCAATTACTGTTGGATTGAAAGAAGAGTCACAAGGAGAAGAGAAGTAACCAACCCCAAACTCCGATCAATATGGGATCCGAACCAATCCTATTGCTTGTAAGTCGAGAGCTCTAGCATTACTCTTCAACAGTCGTAACGTCACTTCCTTCCTAATGACGCATGGTAACTTAGTAACACTGGCTCTAAACTATCGGAACAATGGCGGACGCCCGTATGAAATATTTCTCCGGCGAGCATAAAAGCGTATCCAGAGGGGAAAAAAACATAAATTTGATCATGTTTTCACTTTTACACATTCTGACCACAAGGCATATGAAAATTTCTAGCCAGCATGAAAAATAAAAAGTAATGATTTTCTTTGTTTAGAACCAAGATGGCTTCCGTTGCCGGGTGGCGTGACATCAGACTACAGAATCCAATTGTGTTTTCGAGACAATAGAAAAGAACTATTAAGAAAACCAATAACAGGCTTCACCGACGAAGTCAAAATTGCTCAAAACCTTTTCCAAAGACGATTAAATCTGATAAAATCATCGCGATTCAGACGAGATAAGGCAAATCAACGGAGCCCCGGATGTTCAATTAGGTTGTAAAAAGCCTGGCTAAGTGCTCGGAGGGTCAATAGGGTCCAATAGTCTGACGTCACGTCCGCCCAGCAACCAGCAGCTTGGTTCTAAACAAAGAAAATCGGTTCTTTATATTCTTCATGCTGGCTAGAACTTTTTCACATGCCATGTGATCAGAATGTGTCAAAACATGATCAGATTTAGAATGTTTTCTCCTCTGGATACGCTTTTATGCTCGTTGGAGAAATATTTCATAAGGGCGTCCGCCATTGTTCCGATAGTTTAGTACCGGTTATTAAGTTACGATGAGTCATTACGAGGGAAGTGACGTCACGACTATTGAAGCCTATTTTGACTGTTGTATTAGAAAACAGCCCAAGTCTAAAAGTGACATAATATTCGCCCAAAAGGCTCTTTTGTACGGCTATGTGGTCTTGTGGTATGACACTCGCCTTCGGATAGGAAGGTCCTGGGTTCGACTCTCAAGTGGCGCATAGTTGAGTCCCTGGAAAAGGCTGTTTACTCAAATTCTCTCACCAGACTCAGGTGTAAAATGAGTACCTGGGTGTTAACAGCGTTTCTTCTGTCAGAAACAAAAATTGAATTCAGAGCCATCAGGCCATGGAGCCGGAGTTTATCCCGGTTTCTATAGCATGCAACGGGCTATAGCAATTGCTTGCTATCCTTTGGATAGGACGCAAGTCTATCGCAAAGTACTTTCCGTCAGATCTATCTATCTATCAGACCCAGCTACCCAATCACTGCTGGGTGGACAGGAGGGGGGGGGGCGCTGGTCAAAAAAAAAACTCGACTCCTACCGGGATATCGATCTGGGTCCCTTTGCGTGTGAAGCGAGTGCTCTACCAACTGAGCTATCGGGACCCCCACTCACTCACTCACTCAATCCCATGACCGGATGATCGTCGGGGGGACTTGCGTGAAGCAGAAGTTACAGTCTTCCTCCATGCCTGCCTGTTGCTAGCCCTATGTAGCAGCTCCGGAACCGACATCTCTGTCCATTCTTTTATATTGTCCAGCCACATCTTCCTTTGGCGCCCTCTTCTGCGCTGGCCTTCGACTGTGCCCTGTAGGACTGTCCTGCTCAGGCTATCGTGTCGAGTATGGTGTCCAGGACCCCCAGCTAAGTTTTAAATGTTCAAACAAGAAGTTAAAATTAAATTAACAATAAATTAAATAGCAGGCACCGGTGTAAGATAAAGAACTGAACACAAGGGTGTATGCATGAAACGTGCCAGACAAAGCAAGAAAGAAAAATACAAGAAAAAAGAACACATCCCAAAAAATCAGTCGACCTCATCTCGATGACTGTTAATCAGCATGTCTGAGGTTCGATCCCCAGTCGAGGTAGACTGATTTTTTGGGATGGTTTTTTTTTTCTTGTATTTTTCTTACTTGATTTCTCTGCCACCTTTCATACACACTTGTTCAGATCTTTATTTTAAACGTTCATCCCGACTGAACACCGTTTCGAGACTGAAGGTGACAAATGTGTCAAATGTTACCCAAAATAATCCAGTTCCTATTTAGCTACGTTGCCCAACTAATTCCCCTACTAATTGGGCAACATTACCCAAATAACCCTGTGGCTATTCGGGCAATAATATTGTCCCAAATAATCGCCGTCCATCAATTTTAGATTTTAATGAATAGAATAATTGAAGTGTTCCCGAATGTTCTAAGAGATAATAATGACTCGGAGAAATTTTTAGCCGGTTTAAAGATGGGAATTATTCTAAATCGGTGAAAAATAAACACGTGACGTCCTTACGGCGATGTGGTCTAGTTGGTATGACACTGGTCTCTGGATCGGTGAGTCCTGGGTTCGAGTCCCGTTCTGAAGGACGCATAGTTGCGTCCTTGAAAAATGGTCTTTACTCACATTCACTCTCATCGTATTCAGGTGTAAAATGTGTACCTGGCCGTTAACGGCGTTGTCTCTGTCGAAGAAAAAATGTAATTTCGGGTAACAGGCGTGATGCATGTCTCGTCCTACATGTCAAATGTTGCTGTTGGCTAGGGACCCCTAGTAAAGAGCTTTGAACACGTTTAGTGAATATTGCGCTATATTATAAAACATCTAGTTTTTAAAATTCTATTCAAAATTTAAATATGTGGCTCACACCTCAGACCTGTATATATGTAGCCTTCACGGCCATGTCAAATGTTATTGTTGAAGAAAATCCTGATTTAATCGCAATAATGTTTTCAATTCAACTTTATTTTTCTATTGATCCAAATCGGGCATCAAAATCAAGGCACACCTATTGGCAGGTCTAATAGGGGAACACAATCAAGGGCCTGATTCAACGTTGTTGTAATGGACGATATTCTGTGTTGGTTTGTGTTTTACTTGTGCCTGTTGGTCAGGGACACTTTGTAAAGCACTGAGTATGTTTAGTGGATATTAAATTGAGCTTTTATATAGCGCAATATCCACTAAATGTGCTCAAAGCGCTTTACAATGGGTCCCTGGTCAACAGCAACATTTAACATGTAGGACGAGACATGACGCCTGTTAGGCGATATTACAATTTTTCGGACAAAGACAACGCTGTTAACGGCCAGGTACTCATTTTACACCTGGGTACGGTGAGAGAATGTGAGTAAAGAGTCTTTTCCAAGGACTCAACTATGCGTCGAGCGAGGCTCGAACCCAGGCCCATCCGATCCGAAAGCGAGTGTCATACCACTAGACCACATAGCCGCACTATTGCGCTATATATAAAATAATAGTCATTCAGAGCCATAAGGCTCATGGTGAGAGTATTTCCATTACAACAATGAGGCCACAACAATTTGGCTTATGGGATCTGCAAATATAAGCACGTTGGTCAACAACAGACTTGTTTAAGTTTTCAGAAACAGGAAAATTAATTACTTTCTCGAAATTTGTCTCCCTTTTGTGTCTTTGATTTTGTAGGAAAACATGGCTTTTTATAAAACTGTTTGACGAATAAACATAATGGCATGAAAATTCAAAATCAATTCGATAACATTTAACGCAATTTCAAACGAATTGTTGGTGTTATTCTATTTGTGACTCGCCGTTACGAACAGGTTTAAAGTCGTGATTTATCGGAGAGAGAGAGAGAGAGAGAGAGAGAGAGAGAGAGAGAGAGAGAGAGAGAGAGAGGGAGAGAAAGTGAGAGGGAGAGAGAGAGAGAGGGGGGGAAGAACGAGAGAGAGAGAGAGAGAGAGAGAGAAACTAGAAAGAAAGAGAGGGAAAGAGAGAGAGAAAGGAAGAGCGAAGGAGAATGAGAAGGAAAAAGAGAAAGAGAAAAAGAGAGAAAGGAAGAAAGAAAAAAATATATATATAGGGTTGTCCTTTTTAAATAATCACACAAAAACCGTGTAATAGAGGCCAATTCACGTTGATTTGAGGCTATTTTCACCACAACATCGAGGCCTGTACAAATGGCGACGTCGGCCATACATCAATTTATGACTTTTTAAAGTGGCCGACCCTCTCAAAACGGCTTTATGTAGGGATAAACAAGGTGTTGGAAATTCTATTTACGGTCACAATAAATACAAAACTCGGGGCTAATTTATATTCTTTAAGATAAAGAATGAATACTACTTCTATAGAGAGAATGAAGTTGACGTCACTCGGGTCTTTGTTATTGATTTTTGCCATCCGAGTTTATGAGTAATTCTCACTAAACTTTATTAATCAGACTATAAACATTTAAGGTCACACACAGTTTTGTGTGTTGGTCCGTTACACTTCCGGATGGCAATGTTGTGAACTTCTTAGATAAGCGCATACTATCTATAGACGAACTTTTATATAGGTAGTATGCGTTTGGCTAACAAGCTCACAACATTGCCATCCGGAAGTATAACAGACCAACACATAAAATTATGTGTTACCTTAATCGTTTATAGTCTGGTTAATACAGTTTAGTGAGAATTACTCATTAACGCGGATGGCAAAAAAAAAAAAAAAACAATAACAAAGACCGGAGTGACGTCAAATTCATTCTATCTATAGCGTAATATCCACTAAACGTGCTCAAAGTGCATTGCAAAAGACTGAAAGTTCAAATCCCTCGTCACTGTAGTCAAAAATTCACTTTTCTTGGTTTCTAGTCATCCCGACGTTTTTAACTCA
>NC_088367.1:6177343-6180253 GCF_034508935.2 Berghia stephanieae | reverse complement strand
TTCTTCTTCTTCTTCTTCTTCTTTTTTTTCTTCTTCTTCTTTTTTTTATTATTATTATTTTTTATTTTATTATTATTATTATTATTATTATTATTATTACTTATTTTTATATTATTATTTTATTATTATTTTTATTATTTATTATTATTATTATTATTATTATTATTTTATTTTATCATCATTATTATTATTATTATTATTTTATTATTATTATTATTTTATTTATTATTTATTATTATTTATTTTATTATATTATTTTTTATTATTATTTATTATTATTTTTATTATTATTATTATTATTATTATTTTATTATTATTATTATTATTATTATTTTTATTATTATTTTTTTTATTATATTATTATTATTATTTTTATTTTTTTTATTATTATTTTTTTTTATTTATTATTATTATTATTATTATTATTATTATTATTATTATTATTATTATTTTATTATTATTATTATATTATTATTATTATTATTATTATTATTATTATTACTATTTTATTTTATTTTATTATTATTATTATCTTATTTCATTATTATTATTATTATTTTATTATTTTATTTTTATTTTTATTATTATTATTTTATTATTATTATTATTATTATTATTATTATTATTATTATTATTATTTTATTCTATTATTATTATTATTTTATTATTATATTATTTCATTATATTTTTATTATTTTATTATTATTTTATTATTTATTTTATTATTATTATTATTATATTATTTATTATTATTATTATATTATTATTATTATTATTATTACTTTATTATTATTATTATTATTATTATTTTATTTATCATTATTATCATTATTATTATTATTATTATTATTATTATTATTATTATTATTATTATTATTATTTTATTATTAATTATTATTATTATTATTATTATTATTTATATTATTATTATCATTATTATTATTATTATTGAACGTATTGATGTTATTACGATTGTTGTATTTTTTGTGGTGTTCAGTTTATTTTTTGGTTCCATTTACCTTTTTTTTTCCACTTTCATGTATGTTGGCATCAAATTGTTGATTTATTGGCGAAAGCCTAAGATTGAATAAACTCTCTTATAAACTGTTAAAATACGAAAGCAGATAAAATGGACGTTTCGGGTTGTCCATTTTTTCAACAAAACAGGATGAATGAAACACTACAAGCCAATGAGATAATGTGATAGTGGTGTTGTTAAGATAGGACATTAGAATATATCGCAAAGTACTTTCCGTTAGATCTAACAGACCCAGCTACCCATTTACAGCTGGGTGAACAAGGGGGAGGGGGAGGGGAAAATGTCGACTGCATTCTGGATCGATCTTGGTCCCCTTGCGTGTCGAGGGAGTGCTCTACCAACTGAGCGACCTTGACCCCTCGGGCCATTTGAATCAATCGATATTAAGAGGACGACCTTTCTGGGCAAACTTTAAAAAAATATGTTGGGTTCGTTTTGTATTGTTTTGATTTGCTTTTTCAGATCACGCCGAAATATGTGAATCGGCACTGGTTGTAGATAGTGGAGAATATTGGAAGATACAGATAAACAATAGGTGACCCCTCGTCTCAAAACGGTATTAAGTCGGGATGATTAAGATGCTGAAAATGGAATTTGTAGCCACAAATATCATGCTGAAGTTGAGTTTAAATGCTTTATAGAGGAGAAGGAATATCATATTTTACTGTGCTAAATATCAACGTTTCATATTTTTGACCAATTTAACTATAATTTGACTTTTTAGCATCTGGTCCATCCCGACATAGTACCTTTTGAGACGAGGGGTCACATAGGCCGAACAGTAGACTTAGTGTGGTTATGAGGTCTTCTGGTATAACACTGGCCTTCGTATCAGAAGGCTGTGGTTCGATTCATGCTATTATTAGCGGCGCATAGTTGAGTCCTCGGAAAGAAAAGGCTCTTGACTCACATTCTCTCAACGCACTCAGGTGTGAAATGAGTACCTGGTCGAAAACAACGTTTTGCATGTCGAAAGAAAAAAATGCAAATTTCGCCAAAGAGGCGTCTTGTCTCGTTCTACGTGTTTACTGTTGCTGTTGACTAAAGACCCCTTGTAAAGCGCCTTGAGACCGTTTAGATGTTATTGCTATATATATATATATATATATATATATATATTATTATATATATTAGACTTGTTTCAATAGCTATATATTTGAGGGATATTGCGCTACTCATTCAACCACATAAAAAAATTATGAGAATTGTTATTATCCGACTATAAACGTTAAATGTTATACACATATTATTGTGTGATAGTAAGTTTAATATGGCTGACAGATGTTGTGAGCATTTTAGCTAAACACATAGCATCGATTTATATGTTATGGAGCACATAAGGAAAACGTGTGATATGGACAATAAATCGCTCTGATGCATTTTTTTTTCAGACACCCGAACCAAAAGGATAAGGTTTGTCAATGAGAAGGGAGGGAAGAAGTAAAATGCTTACGAGTGTTAAGCAAGGAAGGGTATTCTCCCTTGGATTTCTCAACAAACAAAAAATTGGGTGAGTGTGGGGTCCTAATGTTTACGTTTTGGGTGTTATGATGCTGATGATGATGATGATGATGATGATGATGATGATGATGATGATGATGATGATGATGATGATGATGATGAAGATGAAGATCTATTGAGTTGGTTTTTCTCACTGGATTAATTCCCAGAAGACTTCATGTTATTCATAGACTCAAAGCCACAAATGGTACAGTTAGTATAAGACTGAGTATTGGGTTATGTGGCTTTCTGGTCCTGTCTTGTTGTAGGACCTCAGGCTTCTAATCTATAAGTCCCTGGTTCGTGTCCCACTTGGGTGATGCGGCGTTGAATCCTTGAAAAAGACCCTTTTTAAAAAAAAGAGCTAAATG
>NC_088367.1:6167343-6169843 GCF_034508935.2 Berghia stephanieae | reverse complement strand
TCATGATGATGATAAAAAGATGATGATGATATGATATGTGATGACATCATCATTCATCTCATCATCATCATCATCATCTCATCACTCATCATCTCTCATCATCTCATCATCATCATTAATTATGCATATAAATTTTTTTCATTATCAGGTCATGTCATCGCTTGTCATATATTATATCATCTTTACCAAAAATCACCCCCATCACCGCCGTTATCATTTCATTATCGTGAATTAAAAAAAAAGAACTATTAACTATCATTTCCCTTACACAAATTCCAACTAACCAACAATGAAATGAATACCCCCAAATCATTCGGGGTTCGGATCGTTGGATCTACTCTGCTGCGTTGATTCTTTTGGACCATATTTACATGGTGTCAGCGAGACGGGGCCAAAGGGGTCAGCCCCGGCAACGCCCCAAAAGGAGTAAAAATGAGGACTAAAATTCTTGCTCAAGAAAAAAAAAAAATTTTTTAAAAAATAGATGCCAAAAAGGGGGCTGGAATTCAGTCTTCCCCGTGGAATTGCATTGCCCCTTTTACCGGCCCCTCCTTCCTGTGTGAAGAAAAAACCATGATGATTTAGTTTTCACTGGGGTTTTTTTTGTTTTTTGCTGAAAAAAGGGTTTTTTTTTGCCCCCAAATTCTTGTTTGGTTTTTTTTGTTGTTTGTTTTGTTGTTTGTTTGTTTGTTTGTTTGTTTTTTTTTCAAGCTGTAAATTATATTAGTTTAAATTTTTATATATATTATTATTTATTAAATATTATATATATATTATATATATTATATATATAATATATATTATTATATATATATTATATTACATATGTATGTAGTATGATGTATGTAGTATGTATGTAAGTATGTATGTAGTAGGGTTTTATTATGATGTATGTATGTTGTAGTATGATGCATCATGTATGTATGTATGTATGTATGTATGATTTGCATGATGCATGCAGCATTATGATGTATGTTGTATGATGTATGTATGTATTAGTAGTTGTATGTATGTAGTTGTTTATGTTGTTGTATGATGTATGTAGTATGTTTTTTATGTAGTTTGTATTATGTATGTATTTGTATGTTGTATGTATGTATGTTGTATTATGTATGTAGTAGTAGTATGTATGTAGTTTGTTTATGTATTATGCTGTGCATGTATGTTGTATGTTGTATTATGTATTATGTCTGTATGTATGTATGTATGTTTATGTTGTTGTATTTTTTGTAGTATGATGTTTTGTATGTTTGTAAGATCATGATGCATGCATGTTGTATGTATGATGTATGTTGTATGTATTATGTATGTAGTTGATGTATGTAGTTGTATGATGTAGTTGATGATGTATGTTGTAGGATGTTGTATGTATTATGATGTATGTATGTAGTAGATGTGTATGTATGATTATTTATGGGATGTATGTATGTAGTATGTATGTATTTGTAGTATGTTTTTGTGGTGTATGTTTTGTGTGTATGTATTTGTTGTATGTATGTTGTTGTTGATGTAGTATGTTTGTTGTAGTATTTATGTAGTATGTTGTTGTATGTTTATGTTGAGTTGTATGTATGTTGTATGTATTTTTTGTGTGAGTTTTGTGGGGGTTTTTTTTGTAGTATGTATGTTGTAGTATTAATGTATGTTGGATGTAGTAGTATTATGTATGTAGTATGATGTTTGTTTAGATGTATGTATGTTGTTTTAGATGTAGTATATGTAGTATGTTGTTGTATTTGTTGTTGTATGTATGTATTATGTATGTATGTATGTATGTATGTATTTGTAAGTATTTAGGGGGGTATGTAGATGTTTTTTTGGGATGTATGAGTTGTATGTAGTATGTATGTATGTATGTTGTTGTATGTATGTATGTTTATGATGTATGTAGTTGTAAGTATGTATGATGATGTATGATTTAGTGTGGTATGTATTTTTTGGTTGTATGTGTTGTATGTATGTTGGTGAAAATATGTGTGTGTATTTTTTGTGTATGTGTGTGTTTGTATATGTGGGTTTACGGGTGTAGTATGTTTGTGTGTATGTATTTTTTGTTTGTTGTGTATGTATGTTGTGTGTGTGATGTTTGTTTTTTGGGGGTTGTTTTGTATTATGTATGTTGTAGATTTATGTATGTTGTATGTATTTTATGTATGTAGTATGTATGTATGTTTATTTTTTATGTTTTTTATTTATGTATGTATTAAAGTATGTAAGTATGTTGTATTTTTTTTGTATGATGTATGTTGTAGTTGTATTTTTGTTGTATGATGTATGTAATTTTGTATGTATGTATGTATGTATGTATGTAATATGTTGTATGCATGTATGTATGTTTTATGTGGTTGTTTTTAATTTTTTATGTAGTTTTTGTATGTATGTATGTATGTATTATTATTATGATGTAGGATGTATTATGATTAGTATGAAAATATTTTTTGTATTATGTATTTGATGTTGTATGAAATGTATGTAGTATTTTGTTTGGATGTATTTATGG
>NC_088367.1:6150362-6160362 GCF_034508935.2 Berghia stephanieae | reverse complement strand
AAAAAAACACAACAAAAACAACACAACAAACAAAAAACACACAAAAAACACACCCAACAACAACAACAAAACAACAAACAAAACAAACACAAAAACAACAACAACAAACAAACAACAACAAACAAACAAAACAACACAAAAAAAACAACACAAAAAAAAAAAAAACAAAAAAACAAAAACCAACACAACAAAAAACACAACAAAAACACAAACAACAAAAAACAACAAAAAACAACCAAAACAAAAACAACACAAAAAAAAAAAACACAAAAAACAAACACAAAACAACAAAAAAACACAACAAAAAACAACAACAAAACCACAAACAACACAACAACAACAAAAAACAACACAACAACAAAACAAAACAAAAAACAACAACAACAACAACACAAAAAAACAACAACAACAACAACACAACAAACAACAACAACAACAACCACACACAAACAAACACAACAACAAACACACACAACACACAAAACAACAACAACAAACAAAACAACACAACAAAAAAAACACAACAACACAAAACACAACACAACAAAACAACAAAACACAAACAAACAACAACACAACAACACAAAACACAACAACAACACAAACAACAAACAACAAACACAACAACAACAAACAACAAAACAAACAACAACAAAACACAACAAAAACAAAAACAAAACAACAACAACAACAAACACAAACACACAAACCAACAAACACAACAACACAACAACAAACAACAAACACACAACAACACAACACAACAACAACAAACAACACAACAACCAACACCAAACAACAACAACAACAACACAACAAACACAACAAAAAAACACAACAAAACAAACAACAAAACAACAACACAACAACAACACAACAACAACAACAACACACACAAAACAAACAACACAACAACAACAAACAAAAACACACAACAACAACAACAACAAACAACACAAACAACACAACAACAACAACACAACAACAACAACACACAACACAAAACAACAACAACAACACAACACAAAACAAACAACAAACACAAAAACAACAACACACACAACACACAAAACACAACAACAAAACAAACACAACAACACACACAACCACAACACAAACAAAACAAACACACAACACAACAACAACACACAACACCAACAACAAAACACACAACACCAAACACAACACAACAACAACACACAACAAACAACAACACACAACAACAACAACAAAACAAACAAAACAACCAACAACAACAACAACAACACAACAACAACAACAACAACGACAACAACGACAACAACAACGACAACAACAACGACAACAACAACAACGACAACAACAACAACAACAACAACGACAACAACAACGACAACAACAACAACAACAACAACAACAACAACGACAACAACAACAACAACAACAACAACAACGACAACAACAACGACAACAACAACGACAACAACGACAACAACAACAACGACAACAACAACAACAACAACAACAACAACGACAACAACAACAACAACAACGACAACAACAACAACAACAACGACAACAACGACAACAACAACGACAACAACAACGACAACAACAACGACAACAACAACAACAACAACAACGACAACAACAACGACAACAACAACAACAACAACAACAACGACAACAACAACAACAACAACAACAACAACGACAACAATAACGACAACAACAACAACAACAACAACAACAACGACAACAACAACAACAACAACGACAACAACAACAACAACAACAGACAATCTTCTAGCAATGGAATGACCGGAGTTCTAGACTGTTTATTTAATGTATTGAAAACGTGTGGAAAAGGGTAATTGTCTGTCCACACTTTATAACCTTTGAGAAATTGGTTCTGTTATTTTGTTGGAGATAGGTCTGGAGAGATCGCCAGTTTTTTTGGGGATTCAGGATGTAAAAACAACAAATTATTTTGTTATATTTTGTTTTGTTTTGTTTTGCTTTTTTTTTTTTTTTACTGAAAACGATAAAAATTTCTGACTGATTTGATTTAAATGTTTCTACAAAGTCAGCACATCTATTCTGCCGTGCTTTGGAAAATCATATATTTAGAAATTTGGCCAGATAACTCGTCCTTCAAATATCGATCGATTTAAATGACCCACGTTTTAAAAAACTTTCGAACCTGGGACTTCACGAAGGTTTGAACCCAGGTACTTCCGATCTGAAAGAGAGTGTCATACCACATTGACCACCAAAACCCACCATCAAGGGCTGTCGTGGAAGGCATAGTATATAGTATATAGTACAGTGGAAATTACTTAAGGGTCGGGCCATCCATATCATTCATCGTGGCCTCTGGTGGGCTGGGGTCGTGGCTGGGCTGAACTCTTCACGATATGCCTGGATACGACACGGCCAGCGGTTCTAATGTGTCATCGTGTAAGGTAGTGGATCAACATCATCATCAGCATTATCATCGTCATCATCATCATCATCATCATCATCATCATCATCATCATCATCATCAATATCATCATCATCATCAGCAGCAGCAACAGTAGCATTATTATTATTATCATCATCATCACCATCGTCGTCGTTGTCGTCGTCATATTGTTGTTATTATTATTATTATCATTATTATTATATCATTATTATTATTATTATTATTATTATTATTATTATTATTATTATTATTATTATTATTATTTTCATTATTATTATTATTATTATTATTATTATTATTATATTATTATTATCATTATTATTACTATTATCATCATCATCATCATCATCATCATCATCATCATCATGTAAACAATGTTTTGTTTCTATTCAGGATAAAAGGGATAATAGGGATTTATCATTTAATTTTACGGCCGTCCTCTCTGAGCAATACTAAATGTGAATACAAGATAGACGACTGGTTGTATGTAAACGTATGTTTGTGGGAATTTACCCTTAGGCCAGATGTAATCAACAGAGAGAGAGAGAGAGAGAGAGAGAGAGAGATAGAGAGAGAGAGATATAGAGAGAGATAGATAGATAGAGAAAGAGAGAGAGATAGAGAGAGATAGAGAGAGAGAAAGATAGAGAGAGAGAGATAGATATATAGAGAGATAGAGAGAGAGAGGGAGAGAGAGCGAGAGAGAGAGAGAGAGAGAGAGAGCGAGAGAGAGAGAGAGAGAGAGAGATAGGAAAATGCCTAGATTGTCAACCTGTTATTCATTGAATGTCAAGGTCAGACAAACATTTCTAGTGATTTGGAGAAATAGGATTTGGGAAATATTATTAGTAATGTTTTCTATCGATTCTAGGGATTTCCATCGATTGCTTTTCTCTTTCCTTATCGACCATGGTCAGTATTTTCCCAACATGACAGGCTTGGCTTACCCAGCAGAAAAAAATTGAATGTTAAACCTCAAACAATCTCTCTACAAAACAACTTTATGTTCTTATTAATTAAAATGTCATTTTTCAAAGTTTGCGATGTACAAAATTAACCAGATTAAGAAAAAAAAATGTATATTGTGTCGTAACAAATATGACGATTTTGCTGCAGGTGGTAAAGAGAGAGTTATGGCTTTTTACTCATTTTTGTTATTCTTAGGATATAGATTTGCTCGTTGCTCAAGTCACATCTCATATAGATAGAACAAAGATGACGTCAGTCAGGTCTTTGTTATGGTTTTTTTGCCGTCCACGTTTGTGAGTACTTCTCACTAAACTGTATGAACCACACTATAAACGTTCAAGGTTACACATAGTTTTGTGTGTTGGTCCGTTATACTTCCGGATGGCAATGTTGTGAACATGTTAGCCTAGCGCATACTATCTATAATTTCCCATTGTGGTTAATGAGTTGCTCTCTATTCTTCTTAGCCTTCATTCAAAAAAAAATCTTAAATTCCTCTTTTTTTAAAAAAAATATTATTTTGATTTTAAACTCAAATAAATTACTGCATTGAATTGAATCCTACATAACACCAGTTCGACACGACAGGCCACAAATTGGCTCCATTTAAAATCTTTCCATCTGCATCAGAATCTGTAAACGGATAAGCTGGTTTTTCAATGAATTCTCTCCAGACGGAGCAGGGTGGTATTGATCCAGATTTAACTAGTTAAGAGGGCGGGGGGGGGGGGAGGGGGGAAAGGGGGGTTGGGGGGAGGGGGGAGTGACTGCCGTAATCTGGACTGACACGTATTTAAAAATTTAAAATTTGGCCAGAAAACTCGTCCTTTAAATTAAAAACTTGAGCTTTTATATCCACTAAACGTGCTCAAAAAAAACAACGCTTTACCAACAGCAACACGTCACATGTAGACCGAGACATGACGCCTGTTAGGCGATAATGCAATTTTTTTTTTCGACAGGCAAGGGACGCGTACTCATTTTACATCTGAGTACGGTGACAGAATGCGAGTAAAGAGCCTTTTCCAAAGACTCAACTACGCGCCGAGTGAGGCTCGAACCCAGGACCTTCCAATCCGAAAGAGGGTGTCATACCACAAGACCACATAGCCGCACAAATATCAAATATCGCGAGGTCCCAGATTTGAAACTTTTGTGACAAGATGCGGGTCATTTAAATCGATCGAAATTGAAGGACGATTTTTCTGGCCAAATTTTTAAATTTTAAATCCGTGTCTTTCTAGAGTACGGCTATTTGGTCTAGTGGTATGACACTCGCTTTTGGATCGGAAGGTCATGGGTTCGAGCCTCGCGCTCGGCGCATAGTTGAGTCCTTGGAAAAGGATCTTTACTGACATTCTCTCACTGTACTCAGGTGTAAAATGAGTACCTGGCCGTCAACAGCGTTGTCTTTGTCCAAAAAAATGTAATATCGCCTTACAGGCGTCATGTCTTCGTCCCACATGTTAAATGTTGCTGTTGGTCAGGGACCCCTTGTAAAGCGCTTTGAGCACGTTTAGTGGATATTCCGCTATATAAAAAAGCTCAAAATAACTGGTTTACAACACACAGCATGTTTGACAAGGCAAGATGTGAGTGTTTGTGGATGGCTGTGACAGAATGCACGAGCCGGACAGGAAGTCAACATTCACCCACAATTAAAACTCATCTATGTAAATCACCTCTTGGAGCAACATGACCTCTTCTCCCGCCATCCTCCCCTTCTTTCTCCTCCATCACCACCACCACCACCACCATCGTCATCACCTCCTCCTCTTTCTTCTTCTCTTTCTTCTACTTCTTTTTTTATCCTCTTCTTCTTCTTCCTCCTCCACCTCCTCCATTATCATAATCTTTATCATCATCACCATCATCATCACCGTCATCATCATCATCGTCATCATCATCATCATCATCATCATCATCTTCATCATCATCATCATCATCATCATCATCATCATCATCATCATCACCATCATCATCATCACCATCACCATCATCATCATCGTCACCATCATCATCATCATCATCATCATCATCATCATCATCATCATCACCGCCATCACCATCATCAGCATCATCATCATTGTGATCATCATCATCACCACCACCTCCTCCACCATCATCATCACCACAACCACCACCCCTATCATCATCAAAAACAACAACACCAAAAAGAACAAAACACAACCGCAACATCCTATATCTCCTTCATCTTCTTCATCTCCACACTGTCATCAATATCATTACCACCACCATCGTTTCGTGTTATCATCAACGGTTTTTCTTCTGATGCTGCTCGTATTGGTAGATTATTTTTACCACGTTTGTTTATTTGGGAGAAGGGGGGTGGGGTGGGTTTCTTTCGTTCATTTCATATTTTTATCGTTTCGTTTATTCTTCTATTCTTTTCATTGTTTTTAAATTTCTCCTTTGTGAAATCTGCATCCGGGTCCAGTTTTCCAAATTTGGGAAAACTAATGAACCAAATGTTTTGGCAATCAATACGCCATTCCTGAGAGCTTTGGGGTGTTAGTCTGCATGCAAAATGGCTTGGACAAAAAGAGGCAGGGAAGATGTGTGGGGGGGGGGGAGATTTAAGATTTCATTAAAACATGCCTGTGTTGGGGGGGGGGGGGCGGGGGCGGTTGTATTCGTACGCTAATGGACCATGAGATAAACAAATTGATCATCATCATCACCACCGCCATCATCATCATCATCATCATCATCATCATCATCATCATCACCACCACCATCACCATCATCATCATCATCATCATCATCATCATCATCATCATCATCACCACCACCACCATCATCATCATCATCATCATCATCATCACCACCATCATCATCATCATCATCATCATCATCATCATGACCACCACCACCATCATCATCATCATCATCATCATCATCATCATCATCATCATCATCTTCAAATTAAAAAAAACAAACTATTCAAACAAACGTGAGTTCTTACATACAGAACCATCCACTAACTGAACCTGAAGATACTTATAAGGAATCAATCACAAAACCAACAACAACACGTATCACGTGTGCCGAGACATGATGCCTGTTAGGAGCTATATAGTACATTTTTTGTTCGACAGAGATACATACGCTGCTGTTTCCGGTCATGTTACGACTGAGGATGGAATGTGAGTAAAGAGTCTTTCCTATGATGTCAACTGTGCACAGCAGGACTCAAACCAGGGACATACTGGTATGAAGGCGAGTGTGATACCACAAGACCACCAAAAACAATAAAAGTGAAGTACGCCCTTCTCCCACGGCATCACTAGTCCCGTCGCCTAGGCGTCCCATGAAGGAATATGTGTCAGTGCATGACATAATCAGTCGGAAGGTGAAAATTTTGGATTTGCACTTTTTGCATTCTCTGAAAGATTATGCTCTCCAGAGTATTTTTGATTATTATTTAAAGTAAATCGGGTGATTTTTCATGAAGTTGTGGTCAGATGTATGGGAAAGGTATCCAGCAACTTTTCTCAAGATTCATACTTTTTCAACTTGACGATCTGTAAAAAAATATTTAAAAGTGAAATTAAGCTTTGATATTTCCCGAAGATGTACAAAAAGGGTTGATTTAATCATTTATGACATGAACTCATTTTGAATAAAAATTGACCTTCTAACTAAACTTGGCAATATCTCAGTTCAAACCTTTTCACCATCCGACGGATTACGTCATTCACTGTAACGTATAGATAAAGATAAAGAATAAAAATGTCTTTTGTCAACAAGAATTATCCATGATGTCCAATTGAGCAAATTGGAGGTTGATCATCTTGCCCAGAGCAAAAGAACCTGAGACCTTCTGGATCACAGTGAAATGCCTTAACCACTCGGCCACTCCCCCCCCCCCACACCCACCCACCCCCACAACAATACCACAAATCCGCTTTAAAACATCACTAACAACAACAACATTATTCTTTTCTAAATCTTCTCCATCATCACTTATTTTTCTATTAATAGCATTAAAGTGTCATTGTTTTATTATTTTTTTTTTTTTTTTGTGGTTAGAATTTTATTTTGTTGTTTTGTTTTGTTTTTCAAATCACGTGATATCCTTTTTCTGCTTTTGCTCGTTACTCTTACTTCTTTATTTTCATTTTTTGCAATTTTTGAAAGTTGTGAAATCTGCTTACGATTCCGATTTCCATATTTGGTCAAACTAATGGGCCCATTTTCCCCCAATCATCATGGCATCTCTGAGAGCTTTGGGGTGTCAGTCTGTTTGTTGCATCACTCAGAGAATATGAAAACAAGGAAGGGGGGGGGGGGGGGGCACTGGCTACAGTGATGGAGAGGGGAGGGGGAGGGGCGGATTGTATTCCTACGCTAATGGACCAATCAGAAAAACACATTGATCATCATTATCAATAGCAGCATCATCAATATATTTAAAAAACTTGAGCTTTTGTATTAAGCTGTGAGCTTTATATAGCGCAATATCCACTGAATGTGATCAAAGCGCTTTACAAGGGGTCCCTGGTCAACAGCAACAATTAACAAGTAGAACGGGACATGACGCCTGTCAGGCGATATTACAATTTTTCGGACGAAGACAACGCTGTTAACGGCCAGGTACTCATTTTACACCTGAGTACGGTGAGAGATGAGTAAAGAGCCTTTTACAAGGACTCAACTATGCGCCGAGCACGAGGTTCGAACCCAGGACCTTCCGATCCGAAAGCGAGTGTCATACAGACCACATAGCCGCACTGACCACATGGCGCAATATCCGTTAAATGTTTCTTACGTGCCTGGAAATCAACAGTGACACTTTTAAAATGTAGGAACGAAAAGACAAAGCGGAAATATGGGGCAAATGCCTTTTTCAAATGACAGATACATACAAAGCTTTTACCGGGCAGTTACTCAATATACAACTGAGAACAGTGAGAGAATGAATGGGAATAAAGAACCTTTTCCAATGACTCAACATTGCGCTATCTGGAGAAATTAGAGGTACCCAATATCGTAAATAAGTACGTTTAGGTCACACACAAAAATCTTCAAAATGACCGTTCTATTTATTCATTAGATTGATAGATGAAAAGATAGTTAGATAGATAGATAGATAGATAGATAGATAGATAGATAGATAGATAGATAGATAGATAGATAGATAGATAGATAGATAGATAGATAGATAGATTGATAGATAGATAGATAGATAGATAGATAGATAGATAGATAGATAGATAGATAGATAGATAGATAGATGGATAGATAGATAGATAGATAGATAGATAGATAGATAGATAGATAGATATAAAGATAGATAGATGGATGGATAGATAGATAGATAGATAGATAGATAGATAGATAGATAGATAGATAGATAGATAGATAGATAGATAGATAGATAGATAGATAGAAGTTGACAGGATGTGAGAATAAAGGCATTTACAACCTTTACCCCCCCCCCCCCCCCCCCCTCCCTCACACCATCCATCCCATAGGTGTACTTTCAACCTTAATACGCAAGGCCAAATTTCTTCCAAACATAATTTCTCCTTTTCTGTTTTACTCTTAGGGACGTATTTAAAATTTTGCCCAGAAAACTTTTCCTTCGATTATTGATTATCGATTTAGATTATTTTAATCGATCGATATTTGAAGAAGTGGAAGGCCCGGGTTTAAGTTTAAGTCCCAGGCATGAGGCCGAGTTTTCTGGCCAAAAAATGTAGATACGTGTTTTTGTTTTGTTTGTTTTTTGTTGTTGTTTTGTTTGTATGTTTTTTGGTTGTTTTTTTGTTTTTTTTCCTTTTTGTTTTGTTGGATATTCACGGCAAGTTTCGAACATATGACGTACAGGTTAGAAATCGATTGCCCTACAACACCACAAACTACAAAGTTTCAATTGCTAGATCTGTAGTCAGGGTAGAGCAAAATCTTATCCGGGCTTTGAGGGGTTAACTCTCTCCTTACCAGCCATTTTCAGGATTTTCCCGAAACCTTCACACCCAACGAACACAAAAATATATTTTTTATCACTCAAACACAGTAACAGTAAAGTTCTTGCAATATATAATTTCTTTAGGAAAACATGCTCTATAACACACTGTTCATTTTCTTTAAACGTTATCATGTGACGATTTTCCCCATAGTGGGTAAGGAGAGGGTTAACCTAACCCGTCTAGAAATAGAGCTAACCTATTTATTTATCTGTCAAACCGTGACATTTCTACACCCGTGAAACGATCAATAGACATTCAGGGGCAACAAAATCGTAGTCGGCCTTTGAGGGGTTAATCAAAGGCGTCAAGAAATAGAGCCAAACTATTTATTTATCTGTCAAACCGTGCCATTTCTACATCCGTGAAACGATCAATAGACATTCAGGGGCAACAAAATCGTAGTCGGCCTTTGAGGGGTTAATCAAAGGCGTCAAGAAATAGAGCCAAACTATTTATTTATCTGTCAAACCGTGACATATCGTAGCCATCGTAAAGTTATAGCCTGACACTGAAACCAAAGAGCGTGTAGGTAACGATTGTTATGTTACCAAGAGCTCTCACTTCCCGCTTTTGGTGAAGCCAGGCATCT
>NC_088367.1:6140362-6145362 GCF_034508935.2 Berghia stephanieae | reverse complement strand
TAATAATAATAAGAAGAAGAAGAAGAAGAAGAAGAAGAAGAAGAAGAAGAAGAAGAACAACAACAACAACAACAACAAGAAAAAGAATACTAATACTAATAATAATAATGATAATAATAATAATAATAATAATAATAATAATAGTATAATAATAAATAATAATAATAATAATAATAATAATAATAATAATAATAATAATAATAATAATAATAATAATAATAATAAAATAAAATAATAATAATAACAATAATAATAATAATAATAAATAATAATAATAATAATAATAATAATAATAATAATAATAAAATAATAACAATAATAATAAAAATATAATAATAATAATAATAATAATAATAATAATAATAATAATAATAATAATAACAATAATAATAATAATAACAATAATAATAACAATAATAATAATAATAATAATAATAATAATAATAATAATAATAATAATAACAATAATAATAACAATAATAATAATAATAATAATAATAATAATAATAATAACAATAATAATAACAATAATAATAATAATAATAATAATAATAATGATAATAATAATAATAATAATAATAATAATATTAGTAGTAGTAGTAGTAGTAGTAGTAGTAGTAGTAGTAGTAGTAGTAGTAGTAGTAGTAGTAGTAGTAGTAGTAGTAGTAGTAGTAGTATTAATATTAAGATTATTATAAATATTACAGTCAGTACAGCGTATAATGAATTGTTTAAAACATAGGTCTTTAACAGATTTGAAGTTTGAGTTATTCTCGACTTCTCTAATGGGTTGGGGTAGGGAATTCCAGAGTTTAGGGCCATAACATTGAAAAGAGCGATCACCAAAAGATTTTAACACTTTTTGCTACAGATAACAAAGTGGTGTCACGTGATGACCGACGGCTTCTGGTTCGAGGGTTATGGTTTATAAGTTCAGAAAGGTAAAGAGGGGTTACTAGATTGTTGAGGAATTTGAAAACTAATAAAGCGATTTTGTAGTCTATTCTATAGATAGAACGAAGATGACGTCACTCATGTCTTTGTATTGTTTTTTGCCATCCGCGTGTATGAGTAATTCTCACTAAACTGTATTAACCAGACAATAAAAGTTCAAGGTTACACATAGTTTTGTGTGTTGGTCCATTATACTTCCGGATGACAATGTTATGAGCTTCTTAGCCAAGCGCATACTATCTATAGCGGGCAGGAAGCCAGTACAAATTATTCAAAAAGGGGGTGATATGGTAAAATATTATTTTCTGATGAATTATATAGATAGTATGCAGATGACGTCACTCGGGCCTTTGTTATTGTTTTTGCCATCCGCGTTTGTGAGTTGTTCTCACTAAACTGTATTAACCAGACTATAAAAGTTCATGGTTACACAGAGTTTGTGTGTTGGTCCGTTATACTTCCGGATGGCAATGTTGTGAACTCCTTGGCCAAGCGCATTCTATCTATAGGCTGCTGATCACAAGATACGATTATAACAATGTCTGAAACAGATAGAATGTTGTGAAGAAATAGCTGTCCTGTTGTAACCATAGGCCCATAGAGCCGGAGTCTTACCCCAGTTACAGAAAAAATAATATGCAGATAGAATGCGCTTGGCTAAGAAGCTCACAACATTGCCATCCGGAAGTATAACGGACCAAAACACAAAACTGTGTGTATCCATGAACGTTTATGGTCTGGTTAATACAGTTTAGTGAGAATAACTCATAAACGCGGATGGCAAAAAAACAATAACAAAGACCCTTGTGATGTCATCTCCGTTCTATCGATATATAGATAGTTCGAAGATGACGTCACTCGGGTATTTGATTTTTTTTTTTTTGCCATCCGCGTTTATGAGTAATGCTCACTGAACTGTATTAACCCGACTATAAACGTTCATGGATACACACAGTTTTGTGTGTTGGTCCGTTACACTTCCGGATGGCAATGTTGTGAGCTTCTTAGCCAAGCGCATACTATCTATAATTTTTTTCCACAACACAACATTGCATACACACACGTTTTGATTAGAGCGAATGCTCGAAACAATATTGTAGAAGTTGATCCTAATTATACTTGAAATATTTTAGAAATAGACCACGTCTAGATTCTTGCATCAAACAGTTGAGCACTATTATTTCATGGTTTTTGTTGTTGTTTTTTTGTGAAGTGAGCAAACGGGAATCGAAGAAAGAGAGGGGGAGAGGAGAGAGAGAGAGAGAGAGAGAATAGAGAGAGGGGGGAGAGAGAGAAAGAGAGAGAGAAAGAGAGAGAGGGGGAGAGAGAAAGAGAGAGAGAGAGAAGAGAGAGAGAGAGAAGAGAGAGAGAGAGAAGAGAGAGAGGGAGGAGAGAGAGAGAGAAGAGAGACACAGAGAGAGAGAGATAGAGAGAGAGAGAGAGAGAGAGAGAGAGAGAGAGAGAGAGAGAGAGAGAGAGAGAGAGAGATTATAAAAGGGGTTGAGATGCTTCATTCCAATGGAAAGTGAATCCGTTCTAAAATCCTTATAAGATATAAATCCGATATAGAAATACCCCCCCCCCCCTTTCCCACCCCCCCCCCCACCCCTCCCACACACACACACACACACACACACACACACACACCCCAACCCCTTGCCCCGTCACAAACAGGAAGTGGGGATTAGGGATGTCAATTCTGGACCCTCTCCATCTGCTTGTCTGCCTATGTTTCTTGTTGTTGTGTTGTTGTGTGTTGTGTGTTTCTTCTGCTCTCTTCTTTCTTCTTGTCGTCTCTCTCTCTCTCTCTCTCTCTCTCTCTCTCTCTCTCTCTCCCTCTCTCTCTCTCTCTCTTTTGGATTCCCGTTTGCTCATTCACAAAAAACAACAACAAAAACCATGAAATAATCGTGCTCAACTTTTTGATGAAAGAAGCTAGACATCTGTTTATAAAATATTTCTCTCTTTTTTTTTCTCTCCCTCTCTCTATACCTATATATCTACCTACCTACTTATCTACCTATCTATCTATCTACCTCTTCGTCTCTCTCTCTCTCTCTCTCTCTCTCTCTCTCTCTCTCTCTCTCTCTCTGTGTGTGTGTGTGTGTGTGCGTGTGTCTTTCTCTCTCACCCAAACCACAATATCTATTTTTGAAGGCATTATCACCCAAATCTCATCCCAGCAACCCCCAAAGGCATTGGCGCCTCACTAATTATCCTATTTCTAACGTATATTGTTGATCATTCACGGAATATCATCTGATGGCCATTACACCGTTATCGTATTGGATAAATTATGAGATCCATCATTTGGGGAATCGGTATTCGTTCGTATCCATTCATCCTTATCCATTCATCCTTATCTATTCATCCTTATCCATTCATCCTTATCTATTTACCCTTATCTATTCATCCTTATCTATTTATCTTTATCCATTCATCCTTATCTATTCATCCTTATCTATTCATCCTTATCTTTCATCCTTATCCATTCATCCTTATCTATTCATCCTTATCCATTCATCCTTATCTATTTACCCTTATCTATTCATCCTTATCTATTTATCTTTATCCATTCATCCTTATCTATTCATCCTTATCTATTCATCCTTATATTTCATCCTTATCCATTCATCCTTATCTATTCATCCTTATCCATTCATCCTTATCTATTTATCCTTAACCATTCATCCTTATCCATTCATCCTTATCTATTCATCCTTATCCATTCATCCTTATCTATTAGGGACAGCGTGGCTCAGCGGTTCGGTGTCTCTGCTTCGTACCCGAAAGGTACCGAGTTCGGTTACCCGCCGCCGCTGCGCTGTGTGGCCTTGAGCAAGTCATCTCGCCCTAGCTCAGTTTGCGGTGCAGCACTGCGGCTAACGCCTAGATTATTCCGGTCTGGTCTTCCCTTGGAATCACCTACGGTATGAACAAAGGGAATTATTGTTATTAAGTATCACTATTCATCCTTATCCGTTCATCCTTATCTGTTCATCCTTATATCATCCTCCCTTATCCCTCTCTCCTGAAATATATACGCTCGATAACAACGTTGTAGAAGTCAAACAATCTTAATTATCTTTCACATTATTAAGGATTACGCCGAGTGAGGACGTGTAAAGAGACAATGAAACGAACGTCTCGGCCACAAAAAATGTGAGTGACAATTTGTATTATATATATATATATATATATATATATATATATATATATATATATATATATATATATATATATATATAAATATATAATATAAATGGATTCACTCACTTATATGGCCCTAACACACGTTTCTGAGGCTTCCACCCACGTCTTCAGTCGGCATATTATGTCCGTAGAATGATTATTCCATTAGGTGTCAATGTATGCCGACTGAAGACGTGGGTGGAAGCCACAGAAACGTGTGTTTCGGCCATATAAGTGAGTGAATCCATTTATATTTTATATTAGCTCTGACGAACGTTATCGAGCACTCTCGTACCTACAAGTACCCACCAACACTCATATTTATATATGGTTGAGGGGAATTTCCTTGAATCGTCTAGAGTGCTCGACAGTTTATTTGGAACGAATTATTTATTATTCCCACCAAAAAAAAACAACAATAAAGTGTATTATTCTTTAATAAAATCATCAACAATGACGGCAAAATTAGGCCTGCTTTAATGTCAAGGTTATTGATGCTATGGGTTTAGTTAATAAACTCACAACATCCGCCGTCCGGGTATTACGTACCAACACACAAAACTAGGCGTAACCTTAAACGTTTACAATCTGATTAATATAGATAGTTCGAAGATGACGTCACTCAGCTCTTTGTTATTGTTTTTTGCCATCCACGTTTATGAGTAATGCTCACTGAACTGTATTAACCCGACTATAAACGTTCATGGATACACACAGTTTTGTGTGTTGGTCCGTTATACTTCCGGATGGCAATGTTATGAGATTCTTAGCCAAGCGCATACTATCTATAATTTAGTGATAACTACTCATAAAAACGGCAGGCGAAAAAACAATAACAAATAACTGAGTGTCGC